>NW_023459189.1:7210-20669 GCF_013731165.1 Rhagoletis pomonella | reverse complement strand
TAACAGGTGACTAACGTTTGGCTGACGGACTAGGTCAGGTAAAGGGATTTCCGCATGATGAACTAGGAGCCTCGGCGGAACTCAAGCCTAAGTGCCGTCGGCACTTAGAAGGGGTGGAATGGCTCCAACTGACCCGGACAGGCTTCCATTTCTTTCACTTTCTCCTTTTTTATATTGGCATGACAGAACATTTTTGTTTGTTGTAGCTGAAGGTAGAGAAGTGGCAAACAACCCCCCATTTGGCCGTCGACCTAGACTGGGCCAAAAAGCATGCCAACCTCATACTTACCTCTGCCCGAACAGCCAGCTACACAACAATGGTGCCCAACGACATAGACCAGCCTTTTGTTTCTTTTACATAATTTTTCTACTTTTCTTATTTCTATGATTTTATTATATCTTTTCTTTTCGGACAGTTCAGGTTTTCTCTCGGCATCTCAGCTAAAGTTCTTTTTGCTTGGTTGACTGTGCTAGGTGAAAGATATAAAGGGGGGACACAAGTCTTTCTATTGGAGTACCTGCGATTAATTTTAAAATCTGAGCAGTAACATTCAAAAGTAAGAACTGTGTAGTCTTCGTACTGATTGGAGAGGTTCAAGCTACCGAGCATATGGTTCGAAATCGTAAGTTCGTGAGGCTTATCGGAAACTTTCAGTGGGGATCTATGACGTCAGGTGGAGTAGCAGCCAGACTTTAGGTGAGTGCCTGCAGTTTGCATGTGCTACACCATTTTATGTGATCCTAGTTGACATTGACAAGGGACAGTAGACATACGTACGAAAAATACCCACTACGACCTCTGCCTAGGGCAGCACCACTCACACACCAACGTATGTCAATACATTTTCTATAAAGTAAATACGCGTTCTTTTTTTGCTTTGATAACCAAAAATAAATAAATTATTTTATTTTCCATTATTTTCGTATTACAACAATTTTTGCATTCTAGTATTTTTTTATGATTTTTACTCTAAACAACTACAAATTTTTATATTGCCATTATTTTATTATTATTTATACTTTTATATTATTATTTATTGTAGTTTATTTTATTATTATTTTTATTTTTTTTCTCATTTATATTTTTATTTTTTTTTGTAATTTGCGAAAAGGGGGGAAAATACCCACATTTTATTTTAAAATCCCAATAGAGGAAGTTTTCGTTTTGAACTCAGATATTTCCTTGTTTTGTTATTTTGAGTTTTTTTCTACGGTTCAAGTTTGTTTTCTTCGGTTTCCACGCGTTTTTTTTACACTACACGTGAAAATTTTTTTTGGCTCGGGCCAGGTGAATGGGGGAAGAACAACGTGAGGAAAGAGAGTGTCCAGGGTTAGGCGTTTTTAGTGACAGAAGGGTAACTAGGAGCGTAGCCAGGGCGTTGGGGAACGAGGTTGTTGGGTCGATTTTCACGCAGATTGACACAGACATTCCGTTTCCTGTTGAGTTTGTTCCCACCGACTTTTTGAACAGGTGCACCGCGCGTCTCTTTAACTCGACCGGTAACGCACCCCACTCAAGTGTAACCGTCACCAATAATATCCACATAAGTACAAGAGACCGGAGTTTGACTTTCGCGGAGAAACTCGAAGAGGCCTTGCAATTGACAGGAGATAGTCAGCATTTAAGGCAGAGCCAAATTATGGAGCAAGACAATCTGCAACTGCTCCAGGGTGCTGCAGCTTCAAAGGCTCTGCATTGAATAACATGGAGCAAATGATGGCGCTGATGGCCCAACAAAATAATATGATGGCTCAATGCTTGAGCGAGGTCCGCAACATGCGCAATGATATCTTGCAGCTCAGCAACTGTATGGCATATGTGGAGTCGTCTGCGCAGGCAGCCATTAATCCACCCGCTATGGCATCAATTCCTGAGGCAGGAGCTCAGCGAGGGGATGGTGGATACCAGGCTAACCAGGGTAGGGCAGAAGAAGCCCCCAGGTGGAAGAAGGTTGACTTGGACAAGTGGCACGTCAAGTTTGATGGTACCGGGAAGAACATAACTGTAGAAAGTTTTATTTTTATAGTTGAAAGGATGTGAGTGCAGCATGATGTCCCGTATGAACAGCTGTTTTCTGACTTCCATTGCTTGGTCACGGGCAATGAACTCAAATGGTATTGGCAAATTGTCGAAGACCACGCTGAGGATCAGAACTTTGGCTACTTCGAGCTGAAAGCCGAACTATTGAGCCATTATAAAACTGCAGAGTCGGACAATGAAATAATACGGGAGATCATGGAGCGCAAGCAAATTCCCCATGAGAGATTCGACGACTTCTACAGTGATGTCCACAACTTGACGTTCCGCTTGCGCCAGAAAATACCAGAAAAGGAAGTAGTGGGCATCCTCAAGGCCAATATAAAGCCATACCTGGCAAGCCTGACTTTCTCCTCGAAAATGGACACCTTGGCGGATCTGAAATCCGAGTGAAAGAGAGCTGAGAGAATGTTCCGCGAAAGTCGTACAACGTCCAGAGGCGTTAACGAGTTACAGCATGCGTGTGATGACGAGCGAGTGGAGGTAGAAGCAATCTACGCAAATAGCTTCGAGCGCAGTAAGACGGGTGTACAAGGCGGTCAGGGAACTTCGAAAATCAACCGGATGCAACTAAGTCGACAGCCAGCCGGTCCCCAGCAGCAGTTCTTCCGGTGTGAAGGCAGCTCCAGGTCACAGCTTCTCTTCGTCGCCTTTCCACCTGATGATCTGTTTCAAGTGTGGCATGTCGGTCGACTACTACACGAAGAATCCTGGGGTGACCCACAACTGCAAAGCTACGTTTCACAGCATGGTTTGTTTTGCGTGCGGGGGCGACTTGTCATTCTGTGTCTACAAGCCCAACTAGGGAAACTTGAAACCGGCGGGAATTTCCGGGAATTCTGGCCAGGAAGCGAATCGCCAGGAAAAATAAAATCAGCCGTCAAAATATTAAGTAGGGATAGGAATAGCAGTGGTAATGGTAATATCAGAAGTAAGTTAGAGGATAGAGAAGTAGTTATAGGAAAGAGTTTACATCAAAGGAAATTAGAATATGAAGAAGCAAGAAGAAGGATTTTTGCAGAAGAATTTGTTAAAAATAAGAAAATTAGGAATTTTAAGAAAATTGAAAAAATAAGGGCACAGCGGAAAAATTATAAAAGGATTAAGAATAAGATTATAGCAACAATAGTCACTGTGAAGGGTGACAATCGTTTTTTTTTTGCGCAAACCAATATAAGTGGCAAGGAGATGTTAGCTCTGTTGGATTCTGGTGCTGGCGCGAGTTGTCTAGGTAAAAACTCCCTAACATTTTTGGAATGAAGGGACGATGAAATTCTCAAAATTAAGGGCCAAAATATTCGAACCGCCAATGGTGGCGAAACGCCAGTACTAGGTGCGATTGCTTTGCCGGTATTATGGGATGGGGTCTCAAGAGATCTCGAGTTTTTGATCGTGCCCGATTTGCAACAGAAGGTTTACCTAGGACTCGACTTTTGGAGAGCTTTCGATTTGGATGTTGTCAGTAGAGGCGTTAAAGCAAAGGGCGCGGTCGTTGCGGAGCTCGCACCCGCCGAGCGTGACTTGTCGTTTGACGCGGTGCAGCATGATTTAACGCATGAGAAGAGCGTGGCATTGGAAAAGATGAAGGCGCAGTTCCCATCGTTCGCCGTACTAGGGCTTGGAAAAACAGACCAAGAAGAGCACGTCATCGAAGTGACGAATGAAAACTTTCCGGTCAAACAGCGGCACTACCCTATATAACCACCGATCCAAAAGCTAGTGTATCAGGAGCTAGATAGAATGTTGAGTATGGGGATCATAGAAGAAAAAAATAGTAGTGGGAGTTCCCCCGTCTCTCTGGTAATAAAAGGCACTAAGAATAGATTATGTTTGGATGCTAGGAAAGTAAACGAAAGGACAATTAAGGACGCATATCCACATCTGCACGGTGAAGGAAGATGCGTTTTGGCAGAAGTCTAGGGAAAAGACAGCCTTCACAGTTCCTGGTAGGCCCATGTATCATTTCACGGTTATGCCTTTTGGTTTGTGTAACGCGGCTCAGCGTATGTGTAGATTAATGGACAAAGTCATACCGGCTGCTTTACGTGAGTATGTGTTTGTGTATTTAGACGATTTGTTAGTTTGTTCCGAAAGTTTTTCGTCTCATTTGTGATAGTTGTAAAAGGTCGCTAGGTGTTTAGGTGAAGCCAAGTTCACAAGCAATGTAGAGAAAAGTAAGTTTTGTTATCGTGAAGTAACGTATCTCGGCTACGTGGTAGGCGACGGTTGCATACGAACTCATGCAAACAAAGTAGCAGAAGTGAGAGACTTCCCTGAG
This sequence comes from Rhagoletis pomonella, assembly GCF_013731165.1. NCBI lineage: Eukaryota > Metazoa > Arthropoda > Insecta > Diptera > Tephritidae > Rhagoletis > Rhagoletis pomonella. The sequence continues at coordinate 16,353 of NW_023459189.1, read as the reverse complement.
CCTCGAAGTCCGAAACAGCTTCGGCGGTTCCTAGGGGTGACAGGGTGGTACCGACGTTTTATTCACGAGTACGCAACTATAGCCGCACCATTACACGACTGTCTCACTATGACTGACGAAGCTAAGGGAGCGTTTCAGCAGTTGAAGCAAAGCTTGATCACAGCACCAGTACTGACTCACCCGGACTTTAACAGACGATTTTTAATTCAGTGCGACGCACCAAAAGACGGTGTAGGTGGAGTTTTGTTCCAATTAGACGATGACAAGAACGAAAGACCGATTGCATTCATGTCGGCGAAGTTAAACAAAGCGCAGAAAAATTACATTATAACGGAGTTGGAATGCTATGCCGCAGTCTTAAGTGTTAAGCGATTTAGACCGTACATCGAAGGACTGCCGTACACTATAATCACCGACCATGCCAGCCTAAAATGGCTGATGTATAAGAAAGACTTGTCGGGACGGCTATCCAGATGGAGTCTGAAACTGCAAGCTTTCAACTTCGATATCCAGCACCGTAATAGGCCACAGAATGTCGTGCCAGATGCGCTTTTGAGAGTCGACATGTATGAAATCGAGCTGAGCGACAGAATTTTGGACGTTTGTTTGGACTCACCTTATTTCACGACGGAAGAATATACACAACTTAAGAAGACGGTGACTGAAAACCTAGACAAACTACCGGATGTGTGTGTTTCGGACGGATATGTTTAAAAGAGAATACAGTTTAACAGGGGAACTGGACAGCAGCGAGACCAAACCTGGCAGCTTTGGGTACCGTCGGAGCTGCGGCGAGGGTTAGTAGAGTCGTCTCATTGCTCACCGTCGGCCGGACATGGAGGAATCCATAAAACGTTGGCACGGATCTGAGAGAAATACTACTGGCCTGGTATGATGGCCGATGTGCAGAATTTCTGTAAATACTGCGAGACCTGTAAGGGCTGCAAGGTCCAAAACTCGTTCAACAGGCCATTGATGGGCAGGCAACACGTCACCGAAAGACCCTTCCAACGTTTATCCATAGATTTTATGGGTCCTTATCCGCGTTCTAGTGATGGTAATTGTTATGCGTTCGTCTGTCTCGATCATTTCTCTAAATTTGTGTTCCTTAAACCAATGCGTAAAGCGACAGCAGCAGAAGTTGTAAAATATCTAGAAAAGGACGTTTTCCATGTTTTCGGCTTACCAGAGTTCGTACACTCTGACAATGGCAGACAATTTTTTTCCGAGTTATTCACCTCGTTTTTATATAAATATGGAGTTAAACATGTAAAGACTGCATTCTACACGCCACAGGGTAATGCGGCCGAACGGGTAACCGTTCAGTACTCCAGATAGTGCGTTCCTATATCCAAGGCAACCAGGAAAACTGGGACAGGTACGTGAGTGATGCCGCGTTCGCGCTACGCAGTGTAGTCCACACCATGATTGGACAATGCCGTATTCGGGTTGCCGATGGTGCAACATGGCGCATCATACGACATCCTCCACAAACTATAATCAATAAAAGACACTGAGTGTGAAGTAGTTACTGGTTCCGACAAAATGCAGTTAATCAGAGAAAAAATCCTCAAGGAATTGAAGATTGCGCATGACAGGAGCTCATAAGTTTACAACACAAGGAGCAGGGAACTGAGGTTCGAAATTGGACAAGAGGCGTATCCCCGAAATTTCAAACAGAGTTCACAAATAGATAATTATAATGCCAAACTCGCGCCCAAACAAGTTAGATTTGTAGTTTTGGGAGTTATCGGCAACTCAATGTACGAAATAGGTGACACTACTGGGAGAAAGATCGGCGTATACCACGCTAAAGACCTATTTGTAGCATAAGTGGGTTCCGTTCTATTTTGCTTTGTTGTTGTTTGGTTGTTTGTGAAAGTACAAAAATATAGTGGAGTCCAGTGTCTGCATGGAGATTTTTTTTTTTGTAAATAGGTATATACTTACTTAGCCCTTGCTGACGACCAATAAATATTTTTGGGACTGTTGGGATTTGGTGTAGGGTATTAGCAAATACAGCAAGTTACTTGAAAATTGCTAGGTAGTGAACCCAGTGGTAGGCTATTATAAGGTATTAGGGCAGGACCAGCATAAGGAGATATAGGTAGTGACTCGCGTGGGTCGAGGCCACACATTGGGCCATCGCCCGGCATATAAGCGTGGGTCGAGGCCACACAATGGGCCATCGCTTAACATGGGGTGCACACAGCTGCGATATGAATCTTTTTACGCACACGCTTAAAATTGTGAGAAACATCGACGGATGCGAGCCTGTAACGACAGCCGATTTAATGTGAATATATATGCATATATACGTATATACATGCATATATGTGGATATATGCATGAACATGTGTATATCTATACATGCATATCCTAAGTCAAGGAAGCAACCCTCTTCGAACCCCCTACGATTAAATTCGCCTGGTGGTAACAGTAGAAGCAGTATAAGTAAACAAAATAAAAACTTTCCACTCGCTACCATAAAGACGTAAAGTCCAAAGTCAAAATAGCGGGTGCGATACAACTTGCCCGATGTCGTGATCTGCGATCTTGGCCTGAGCATGTGTATATGTGTCTGCTTGTAAACAAAAGCATAACCGCAGAATCACCATAACGAAAACAAAGGTCGAAAATGCTTAAATAGCGAGCTGAAGCCTGAATCGAGATTCCTTTGAAGAAAGTCTGTATTGAAAGAAAAAGTGCTCGAGCGCGAATTTTATACCCGCCAAATCAGTCGACAAAGTAATTTTTAAAAGTAAAAGCAAAGTGCCTAACGCAAAAAAAGGGAAAACGTCCTGTTTAAAACATTTTTATTTTAAAGCGAATTGGTCAAGTTCACAAAATTTATATCCGGGCCGCGCCAATTATACTTCCGTGTGTGCTAAGTGCCTCGGCGGCGAAATAGGCGTACACGTCCACTACCAGCGGCTCGAGAGTCGACAAAGACCACCGCATACATAAATACGTACAGCTACATATGCACAGCACCGGCTTAAGCAAGATCGCCAAACATACAACATCGAAGCACCGCATATCACAGCACTCAAACTCACCCATCTATGAACAGCAGCATATACGCCGCATCCTGAACGCCAGCAATACAAGCACCTGGATTTCCAGCACTCACCTGGTTTAAGCTTAGTTCTTAGTTCGTAAAATTTCTCTTTTTGCAATTTCCTAATATTAACGCGGCACTTGTTTTGAATTTTAAAGTTTATTGTTTTTTTATTTCATCACATTTTACTTCATATGCAATATTTTTAATTTTTGCCTTTTGTTAGTTTAATTCGTAACTCGCTACATTTTTGTTTTACATCGCATTTGTTATTAAATTAGTTTTACACATACTTTTATTTTCACCGCATTATTTACTCTGCATTTGTTTTCGATTTTGAGTTAACTTTAATTTCATCACGCTTTATTGATTGCACTACATTCGCTTTACACTTAAGTACTTTTATGTTCCACATTCGCATTTTGCCAACTTTTGTTAAATTAGCAACATTGATTAATACCTATTTTGCAAAAATATTAATATTAAATTTCTACATGTCTATGAATTTCTTTTGTATTTTTATTTTTTGTATATTCACCTTCATGTAATTTTTGTGTTGTTGTTGTTGTAGCGGCTACAACAAGCCCGCCCAGATCGGCTGATATCTCTGTCGTTGTCGTCGAGTTCCACTAACGGCAGCCCCAAGAAGCGTGCAGCCACTTTGGGGTCAGTCCACAGGGACGACGCCGTTGGGGTTGTGGGGTTTTCTGGGCATCCGAAGAGATGTTTCGAGTCGTGTGGGGTCTCTCCGCATGCCGGACATTCGTTCGGCACATCCGCATTTAACCTAGACAGGTAGGAATTTAGCCTGCTGCAGTAGCCAGAGCGAAGTTGGGCTATTGTCGTTCTGGTGTAAAGGAGGATGTAGGGTCTGTATTTGTGTTATTACCTTTTATTGTACTGTGTTCATTTCAACTTTGTAATTTTGGAAATTTTAGATTTATGTGATTTTTGTGGTTCCTCAATCAAATAGAAAATTTTATTATTCAAACTTTTCTCAAATTGTGTACAACAGAAAATAAAATAAGTTTTGTTATTTAAAATAAATACCTACATTTGGCGATCCTGCCTGCAACATCTACATCTACCATAGCAGTGGAAGAAGTAAAAGCAGTAGGACAACAACAGCACCAGGAGGAATATAAGAAATTACATTAAGCTGATATATTGATTTTGTACACTTGGTTTGTGCTCCGCGGTACTAGTCCACAGATGATGAGATGTTACACCAAAATGTTGAAGTGCAATGCGTCGCAATAGTCAGCAGTGAAAAAGAGTAGCACCATTGCGAGCAGCTGGCATATTCCAACACGCCCTACTACCACCACCGTTATCACCACAACTTGAATCACAGCAGTCGCAACATCAGAAAGCAAAATCCCCATTGCCTTTGTTGAAGATCAGCAATCACAATTAGTAGAGCAACAACAGCAACAGCTTCAAACGCACCAATGCGCATTCAACGACACTAGCACAATTGCCGATATCATTGATGCATCTGCATTAGAAGCAGTCACTGGAAAAGCTATTTTAAGTGCTGATATTGCATCAACCAGTCAACAACAACCACATAACCAGCAGCAGCAGCGTTCTCAAGATCAAGAACAGCAACCGGAAAGTTTGAGCGGTGCTCAATGCTCCTCTTTGAGCGTAATAGGAGAAGTTCCAGCTGGTAGTAGCGCATTAACAGAACGAAACAAAAAACATCTCCAACATCACTGCCATTGCTGCTGCAGGAGGAAGAAGACGAAGAAGCGGACACAGGCAACAACAAAAGCAACAATTCAAAAACTTCAACTAATAAAGCCTTTGAATGTATTAAAGAAAAGTTTGCGTCTACGATATTGTTAAATCATTTTAACAAAGATGCCAAACTCTCTTTAAATGTAGATGCATCTAATACGGCAATTGGTGGTGTCATACATCAAACGTTTGATAACAAATCAGAGCCACTAGCTTTCTTTTCTAAGAAACTTTCTCCATCCGAAGTTAAGTACAGTGCATTTGACAGAGAGTTGCTAGCTATTTATTTGAACATTAAACATTTTCGCTATTTTTTAGAAGGACGACAATTTACAGTTTTTACGGATCACAAGCCTTTGATATATGCTTTGAGTTCAAAAACCGAACGTAGTCCGAGACAAACTAGACATATGGAATTCATTGCACAATTTACTAATGACATACGATATATTAAAGGACAGGAGAACATTATAGCTGACAAATTATCTCGAGCTTTCGAAGTTGATGCAATTAAGGGTACAGAACTGAATTTCAAAGTTTTCCAAAATGAACAAAAACAGGACGAGGAACTAAACACATTAAAATCTGGAGACACATCACATAACCTTAAATTAATTCAAATTCCACTTTTAAATTTTAATATTTGGTGTGAAATGACAGGTGAGAATCCTAGGCCATTTGTTCCAAATTGTTTACGCAAGACAGTGTTTAATATGCTACATGGCATTACACATCCTGGTACAAAAGCTACACGTCGCACAGTGCCGCGAAGGTGGACAAAAATACAAAAATCGACTGTCTTGAAACTTAGATGTTTTGATGTCAAGTTACAGCTAAATCTCCAACTAAGAGAAGTTCATAAGTTATTTTGTGATAAAAACAACTTTCAGCCTCACACACCCCCTCAAAGTACACCTATTTTCTACATACCATTTCATTTCGGCGATTCGCACATAAAAGTGGTCGCAGTTAAAAATTTGTTAAAAATACATTTTTATTCCTAGCAAGATCAACTTTTGCACTTTGAGAAACAAATATGCGACAAAACAAAAGATGTGTATTCCAGGAAAAAAAAATTTATAAAAATATTTTTTTTTTATTAATAAATAAATATATGGTTAAACATACCAAAATCCGAAAATTGGTAAACTTTGGAGACAAAAACAAAAAAACATCTTGAAAGTTCGTGAAATTTTTTTTTTGGTTATGGTAGTTTGGACCTTCTACTAACAGAAACAATCGAAATCTCTTCCAACTTTTTCCAATATTTGAAAATTTTCAATTTTGAAAAAGTGACTAAATGCCTTTTTTTGGTATTATTTTAGCTGATCTATATTTACAATACTTTTTCTGAATGCCCTAAGATCTAAATTTTTGGTTCGCTTTTCAAAAATAAGGTGTTGAATTAAAGCTAAAAGTGCAAAAAAAAAAAATTAAGAGGTACAGGGTGCTTTGAAATTAAAAAAATTATCTAATCTAATCTAGCTAATTAAAATACTTAAATATGCATCACGGTATGGGAGCCAAAAACAAAGGTATACGAAGATTTACATATATATATATATACATATATATATATATATACATATATATATATATATAGAGCAATGACACCAGTTTACAAATAATATGTTAACAAATTCGGGTAAGGAAATAAATGCAATCGAGACACCTTACAGCGCACAATGATTAGACGAAAGGCGAACAAAAAGAAAATAAAAATAAATAACATACCTATTACTCTTCATCTGCATAAAGAGTACTATTTTGCTTAAGCAGCAAACAAAAACAGCTTGCGAAAATGATAGTACAAATGTATGCACATCAGGGAGGTCCAATTTTTTTAAATATTTTTTTTTTGATTGAGTCTTTTTATAATTTTGTTCACCTAACTAATTACATTACCTGTGCAAAAATTTCAACGTTTTACTATTAGTGGAAAATGTTGCTCAACGCGAGTTTAAAATTTCATGAATTTTTCTCTGGTGCTAAGAGTCCTCTCTTGTGGAAAACAAATAAAAACCCAAGAGTTTAGTGTTTTGTTGAACGAAACAAGAGAGTTATACCTTAGAAATTATGGTTGGTATAACATGCCAAGTTCAGTGCATAAAGTTTTAGTACATGGATGTGATGTAATTAAATACTTTGATTTACCAATAGGTAATGATTTTAAAGCTATGTTTTCATTTATTTTCTTAATCTGTATTTCCACCTATTTTATCAGGTTCATTATCAGAAGAAGCCTTAGAATGTTCACACAAAAACATAAGAAAATATCGGCTTAATCATTCTCGAAAAACTGGAAGAGTACAAAGCAATACGGATTTAATGACTCGTTTGATATTATCGTCAGATCCATTAGTTGCATTTAAAAGAAATATAAAACAGAGAAACAAATATTTAAAGGGTTCTGATCTCAGCTTTAATAAATACATTGTTGAAAGTGACGAAGCAGACAAAAGCATGGAATCATTTGAATCAGTGATCACTTCCTCCTCTTCTGAGGACACTGAAACTGAGTGATTATAACAACTAGTTCGGTTTTTATTAACATATTATATGTTATTACGATATAACAGTTATTATTACTTACTTACTTAACAGTGACTATGCTTTATTTTAAATGAAATCAAAAGAATTTTTTTTTCTAAAGGTTAACATGTAAGGAAAACCGACTTAATTTTTCAAATTACCATAATGTATTCACTTAGGAAGTAAAGTTTAGACGAATTTTGACTATTAAGACTATTTTTCTGAACACTTAGCAACAATGATATGCCATATTTCATTTTTAAATAATCATGTGCAAAAACTCGGTGTTTTTTTAATGGGTACCCGTTACAAAAAAACCGATTACTTTCTTAAAATTAGAGTAATATAGACACTTCAGATGTAAAGTTTCAATAAATTCTGACGACTCCTTCCGGTTTTCGTAAACACCACAATCAGCAATGATTATGCCTCATTTGTCTTTCATATAGTAATGTAAAAAAAAAATCTTTTTTTTTTTAATGGGTACCCGGTACCGAAAAATCGATTTCATTTTTGAAATAAGCATGGCTTAGTCCTTTTAGGTGTAAAGTTTCAACAAGTTCTGAATACTATTTCGGTTTTTATAAACATATGTCTACGATGATTATGAGTTATTTTACCTTTTTATAAAATTGTAAAAAAAAATTTTTTTTAATTAAATGGTAACAGATGCTGAAAAACGTTTTTTTTTTCTTAAATTGCGGTGATATAGTCCTTTCAGGTGTAAAGTTTCAGCCCATTCTGATGCCTCCTTCCACTTATATCAACACATGTCCACAATGACTATTTTCATATAAAAATGCAAGAAAAACTCGGTTTTCTCGAAATGAGTAACCGGTACAGAAAAACCGATTTCATTTTTGAAATTAGAGGGGCATAATACTTCTAGGTGTGAAGTTTCAGCCAATTCTGACCACTCCTTCTATTTTTGTCCATCATTTGTATGGAGTCGCGGCACTGTGCGTCGTCTAATTATTAAAAAGTACTATTGGCCAAAAATGCACAAAGAAATTAATATTTGGTCAAAAGAATGTATAAATTGTCAAAAATCGAAGGTTAATCGTCACACAAAATCTCCAGTAATTAAAATTCCGATTCCCAAAAGTAGATTTGATCATATTCATTTAGATATTGTTGGACCTCTTCCTGTATCGAAAGGACATCGTTACATTTTTACAATAATTGACAGGTTCACGCGTTGGCCCGAGGCATATGCATTAAAGGACATTTCAGCGGCAGTGGTTGCAAATAAATTTTTTAGAGAATATGTTTCACGTTTTGGGGTACCGTTAAAAATCATTACAGATCAGGGTACTCAGTTTATGTCAAAATTGTTTTCGGAACTAACAAAATTGCTTGGTAGTCATCACGTTACAACTTCTGCATATCATCCTCAAGGGAATGGTATGGTAGAACGGTTTCACAGGCAGTTAAAAGCTACGATAATGGCTGGAAATGGAATCAACAATTGGTATGATGAGCTGCCGATAATACTTCTTGGTTTACGATCGATGTATAAAGAAAGTATTTCAGCCACATCATCTGAGATGGTTTTTGGGCAAAATTTACGCCTACCCGGTGAACTTGTTGTTCCATCTGAAGAAAAATTTTCCCCAATTGAAGTTTTAGGTAATTTACGGGAACATTTTAAAAATGTTAAATCAAATTTAAGGCATAATCAAAATTCTGATACTGGTGTATATATACCAAAGGATTTGGAGACTTGTAAATTTGTTTTTATGCGTGTTATTAATAAAAGATCATTGCAACAACCATACGAAGGACCTTATAAGGTTGTTGAAAAAAA
>NW_023459189.1:3153-7110 GCF_013731165.1 Rhagoletis pomonella | reverse complement strand
GGTAAACAATAGTGATCGTCTCACTTACCAGTATGTGTGTATGTTGTGTGTCCACCGATGCTAGCGCCAGCATGCAGACTACCTGGGAAGTGTTGGGGGAGAAAAACAAAGCATTCATGTGTACATATAACTACTGGAAAGGAGAGTAACCAAACAAATAGAAACAGGTGGTGTAGTGGATCACGCTTAGTGGGTACGTATGCCACCTGTTTTGCTCTCCTTTTCAGTTCGTCCCTTTAATACGTCGCGAAAAGAGATCGATCGTCGTTTAAACGTACGTATTTACACCGGCGCGAGTGACAAAAAATTACACATTCCCACGACAGCCAGTTCTACATACCGAAATGACTCGGGTTTTACCCGAACAAGGGCTGTTGATTCGTCGATCTAACCCCGCTTAGGTCGGCGAAGTATCTCAGAAGTTGTTCGTCCATAGGGCTACATTCGCTACGTTTTCTCCTACTCAGGGCTGGCATCGAGTCAAACCCAGGGCCAGAAACCTACACCTGCTGTGTATGCCAGAGACGACTACACCACAACTCCACCTCTGTCAAGTGCAATGCTTGCGAGGGGTGGTGTCACCTCAGAATCTGCTCAGGACTACGGACACATCGGCAGTGGACCACGTCGTATGTGGCCCCCTGCTGCTCAAACAGAGCGGCCTCCACGGCAAACCTCAGTCCGCCAGAGCAGCCTCACACAGTCACCAGAGCACAACAACATAATAAGACCACAGACCATACCACAGCCACGACAGACCATAGAACACACACAGCCGCACCACCACCCACACGCCGCCGCCTACAACTCCTGGTTCCTCCTACAATCTGCACGGTATGTCAGACCAGTATATTCCGTAATGTGACATCAGTCAAGTGCAACACCTGCCTTGGCTGGTGCCACTTTAGGGCATGCTCAGGTCTGCGTACCACGCGAGATTGGACGAGGATCTTCGAGGGCCCGTGTTGCGCTGCTCGGTCGCAGACCAAAACTGCGACGCCTCCTGGCAACACCACAGGGCGGCAACCATCACAGCAGCGCACACAGCCAACGGCAGTAAGAACACACACATCCCTTACACCCCACATCACAACACGTCTCCCGAACCACATGAAGCTCCTTCAATTTAACTGTATTGGGCTACAGAGCAAGATTGAGGAGATAACCGTCTTTATGTGTCGGCATGGTATATTGATAGCTGCGGTCCAAGAGACGAAGTTGCACAGCAATTCAACATTGTTGAATTGTGCCGGGTACAACGTGCACCATCGAGATCGCGAGCGAGATAATGGTGGTGGCTTAGCGTTCATTACGCACCACACCGTGCAGTATCATCTTATCGAAGCAGACATCGACCGCAGGGATACCACCCTAGAATGTCAGGGCATTGCTATCCGGTTAGGCGATGTCGAGCTCGAAATATTTAACATATACATACCCCCTGTCACCTGCTGCTCGGCAGGGTATCTCCCTGATATAGGTGCGCTCCTCAGAGGTGAAAACCGTATGGTAGTAGGTGACTTTAATGCGCATCACGATTTTTGGCATTCAAGCCTGTCAAACGATCGTAGGGGAACAGAATTGGCTAAGCAGATAGACGATTCGACATTCGGCACAATGAACGACGACGCACCCACCAGGATTATGGGTAACTGCAACAGCTCGCCAGACATCACCTTAGTCAGCTCTGGTCTGATAAACAGCATAACATGGCGACCTATGCTGACTTTAGCATCATACCATCTACCCATAGTCATCTCGATAGATAAACCAACCGACTTTGTCTACGCTAAACACCCGACCTATATCAACTTCTCTAAAGCTGATTGGAAAGGTTACGCGGAGTTTACTGAAAACACCTTCACTGCGCTTCCCACACCCACCGACGTCCATCTCGGTGAACGTAAGTTCCGCAGGGCTGTCACTGCTGCTGCAGCTCGCTTCATGCCGGCAGGATGTACAACGGACCCACGTCCAAACTTCCCTGCCGAAGCGGCTGTTCTAGCCGATGAGCGTGACAGCCTTCGTCAGGCCGATGCCGGAGATTCCCGTATTAGGGATCTCAATGCGGAGATTCGGTAACTAGTAAACGTACATAAGCCGAAGAAGTGGGAGGAGCATCTGAAGACCTGTAACTTCGCCTCTGGTGTGAGTAAGCTTTGGTCAACCGTGAGGTCACTGTCCAATCCGACGAAGCGCGACGACAGAGTCGAAAATTCATTCGGCGACCATGCTTCGTCGGACCCAAAGCGATGCACGAGCTATTTTAGCCGGCAGTCCATATTGCATCCTCCGGTGGACAAAGCCAAGCGTCGAGTGACCAGAAGGCTGCACAAAATGCCAACAACTTGTGCCCCCCTTGCTTTCACTTGCGGTGAAGTTCAGGTGGCCATCGGGAAGGCGAAAGCCTTCAAAGCCATGGGTCCCGACGGAATATGCATGCTGATGCTGAAAAATTTGGGTCCTGCGGTGGTAGCGTACCTAACGGAGGTCCTCAACTTGTCCATGGCCACTCTCATCATCCCAGATATCTGGAAGGTGGGGAGCGTGGTCCCACTGCTCAAACCGGGGAAACCTGCCAACATAGGAGATTCTTATCGTCCGATAACACTCCTTTCCCCGGTAGCGAAGACACTCGAGGCCTTGCTACTCCCGTACTTCACAAACCACTTGACCCCAGCGAAGCATCAGCATGGCTTCCGTAAAGTGCACAGTACAACAACAGCACTTAACGCCATAAACACTCAGATAACTCGTGGCCTTAACTGTAAATGTCCCTGTGAGAGAACGATTCTAGTAGTGTTGGACCTGTCAAAGGCTTTTGACACTGTCAGCCATTCCACGCTACTAGAAGATATAGAGGCTTCCTCTCTCCCACTGAGGCTCAAACGGTGGTCGGCAAATTATCTGAGTGGTCGACACTCGTCGGTAATGTTTAGAGACAAATCGAGCAAACTTAGAAAAATAAAACAGGGGGTTCCACAGGGTGGTGTCCTTTCCCACTACTGTTTAACTTTTACATTTCAAAGATCCCTCAACCACCAGAGGGAGTCTCGATGGTCTCTTACGCCGACGATTGCTCGATCATGGCGACTGGGAATGGAATTGATGACTTGTGTTCGAAAGTAAACGGATATCTCTCTGACTTTTCTCGCTTCTTCACTGCAAAGTGACTAGCCCTCTCCCCTACGAAATCCTCTGCGACCCTGTTCACAACCTGGACGAAGGAGGTCAGGCTACCGCTAGGAATTAACGTCGATGACACACCAATTCCGACGGTGAATAATCCTAATATACTCGGAGTAACATTCGACAGCCTGCTCTCCTTCTCTGCGCACACAACCGCTATTGTCAATAAAGTATAGAGCCGCAACAAGGTCCTCAAGTCGCTATCCGGCAGTACTTGGGGCAAAGGCAAAGAAACGTTGATGGCAACATACAAGGCTATAGGCCGGCCTGTTGTAAACTACGCAGCACCAGTGTGGTCGCCGGGGACTAGTAGGGCGCAGTGGACGAAGCTACAGACGGTACAAAATACAGCACTCAGGACAGCGACAGGATGCCTCCTGATGGCACCAGAACACCACCTCCACGATGAGGCAAAAATGTTCCCAATTAGAGAGCACAACACGATGCTCTGCAAGCAGTTTCTTGTTGGGAGCCACAGATGTGGCCACCAAAATAGACAGCTGCTTGCAGAGGTGCCCTCGCCGAGGCACGTCAGGAGGTATCTATATGAACTGACGGACGAAGTCCAGAGGTTCATTAAGCAACCTCTGGGCCCATCAGCTCATAGACAGGCCCTGAACGGCATTCACAGGGACGCAGTCTCGAGTTATGTAGACTCAAGACCTGTAAATGCTGGTCTAGGCACACAAACACCGGACATCGACATGACGGAGCTCCATCTTCCTCCTTTACACCAGAACGACAATAGCCCAACTTCGCTCTGGCTAC
>NW_023459189.1:1394-3053 GCF_013731165.1 Rhagoletis pomonella | reverse complement strand
AAAATCCTATACGCTTCGAATAAAGTTTTAATATCCCGCGAAATTATTATGCTTGCCGCGTTAATTGGGATTTTTTCTTTAAATAAGTTTAAAATTGCTTCTTCGTTACATTCGGGTTTTCTATCTATCGATTTTTTCTTCCGACAAATGATACTTATTGTTCATTCGCGTTAAAATACTAGATAATTCATTATACGTTTGAGTTATATTCTTATGCTGAATCCTTTCTGCAATTTCCCTCAACTGTATGAACGTATTTCTCTCACTGAAATTTTCTACTTATATCCTTTTGATATCCTCCCAGCTAGTATTGTCTATACTATATCTTAGTAATGTGGTATTCGTTTTCCCTAGGATTTTAGCCCTAATCTGTAGTACTACGAACTTTCTTGATTGTACAGAATAACTACTCATACTATTTATTAAAAATTCTACTTTGGCCACGATTTGTACAAGTTTTGCCGCACTGCTACCATTATACTCACCCATTCGATTAATGAATTTGAGTGGATCGAAATTGATTTTGAAATTTCCCCCTACTGCTCCTTGTCCTAATGATCCTTGTGCTGAAGTTGCCATGGTGTCCTCGTCTTCTTCTGATACTCTCCTTGGTATATAATAAGGTTTCATAAAATGCTCAATATACACAAATGTAATTTTCGATTTACAATTGTTTTACCGGATTCTTTGTCTTTTGTATAAAAAATTGTATAAGATTGAAATATTCTTTTCAGGATTTTCGGTCTGATCCTAAGAATAAAATCTTTTTTCTTTAAAAAAAAATTATACTTTTTAAGAAAACTCCTTCGCTTAAGTTAGTTGAGACTGCGCCAATAATAGAATCACGTTGTGACTCTATTTTTAAATAAAAGATATTATTTAGGTTCGCCACCGATCTTGCCTTTTCATATTTGGCTCTCGCAGTTTTGCTACTTTCCGGAATGAGTATTGATGGTGCATATATTTTGCTGCTTCCATCGTATTATTGAATGTCTTTCTTTTTGCAGTTTTTGGTAATTCTGGGAATTGGTTATCAATTGTGTTGAAGTCGTTTAATGCTTCGAATCTGTTTCCAAATATGCTCGCATATTTTTTCTTCGCCTCAGTTGCTGCAAGGTTTTCAAGAGTCATGATCGTTTTTATTGTGTAAGCTTTGACTCTTGCTGGGCATTCTTTATCCGTGGCTGTATGCTCACCTTGACAATTTGTACATTTTTTAGGGTTTTGGCTGTCAGTGTCTTTATCATGCGATTCACTACAGATTGGGCAAATTATGTTTTGTTGCTTGCAATTTTGTGCAAAATGGCTGAGGCGAAAACATCTCTAGCAATGGGAAAATGCTATATAGGGTTTTACCTGTAATTTTGTATAAAACTAAGTTATTTCAGTTGGGATTTCTAGCCCTTAGAATATGATTTTTACCCTCCGAGTGGGGAATTTTTCCTGATTTATTGTACGCATGACCCTTATTATTTTCCTTATTTTGACTGGTGACGAAATCTGTGAGGAGCTCTTCTTCCGTAATTTCTGTAGGTACGTCAAATAAAATACCCATTTTTGAGACAAAATGCGCAAAGATTTTTGCTTGGTATCTAAATTCATCATGTGTAGATCTAGTCATTCTATTAGCCGCTTCTGCGTTTTTGAAAATAATTTTGC
>NW_023459189.1:0-1294 GCF_013731165.1 Rhagoletis pomonella | reverse complement strand
TACTTTGGTCACGAATTGTACAAGTTCTGCCGCACTGCTACCATTATACTCACCCATTCGATTAATGAATTTGAGTGGATCGAAATTGATTTTGAAATTTCCCCCTACTGCTCCTTGTCCTAATGATCCTTGTGCTGAAGTTGCCATGGTGTCCTCGTCTTCTTCTGATACTCTCCTTGGTATATAATAAGGTTTCATAAAATGCTCAATATACACAAATGTAATTTTCGATTTACAATTGTTTTACCGGATTCTTTTTCTTTTGTATAAAAAATTGTATAAGATTGAAATATTCTTTTCAGGATTTTCGGTCTGATCCTAAGAATAAAATCTTTTTTCTTTAAAAAAAAATTATACTTTTTAAGAAAACTCCTTCGCTTAAGTTAGTTGAGACTGCGCCAATAATAGAATCACGTTGTGACTCTATTTTTAAATAAAAGATATTATTTAGGTTCGCCACCGATCTTGCCTTTTCATATTTGGCTCTCGCAGTTTTGCTACTGTCCGGAATGAGTATTGATGGTGCATATATTTTGCTGCTTCCATCGTATTATTGAATGTCTTTCTTTTTGCAGTTTTTGGTAATTCTGGGAATTGGTTATCAATTGTGTCGAAGTCGTTTAATGCTTCGAATCTGTTTCCAAATATGCTCGCATATTTTTTCTTCGCCTCAGTTGCTGCAAGGTTTTCAAGAGTCATGATCGTTTTTATTGTGTAAGCTTTGACTCTTGCTGGGCATTCTTTATCCGTGGCTGTATGCTCACCTTGACAATTTGTACATTTTTTAGGGTTTTGGCAGTCAGTGTCTTTATCATGCGATTCACAACAGATCGGGCAACTTATGTTTTGTTGCTTGCAATTTTGTGCAAAATGGCTGAGGCGAAAACATCTCTAGCAATGGGAAAATCCTATATAGGGTTTTACCTGTAATTTTGTATAAAAGTAAGTTATTTCAGTAGGGATTTCAAACCGTTTGAATATGATTTTTAACCTTCCAATATGATTTTTACCCTCCGAGTGGGGAATTTTTCTTGATTTATTGTACGCATGACCCTTATTATTTTCTTTATTTTGACTGGTGATGAAATCTCAGTCAGGAACTTTTCCTCCGTAATTTCTGTTGGTACGTCAAATAAAATACCCATTTTTGAGACAAAGTGCGCAAAGATTTTTGCTTGGTATCTGTATTCATCATGTGTAGATCTAGTCATTCTATTAGCCGCTTCTGCGTTTTTGAAAATAATTTTGCACCCTCCGAAACCAATTTTACATATGTCTTCCACGTCTTCAATTT
>NW_023459188.1:49810-70784 GCF_013731165.1 Rhagoletis pomonella | reverse complement strand
CAATAACTTTTAGACGAAAAATAAGAATGTTATAAATTTTTGAAAAATGGGCGTAGCCACGCCCACTTATGGTTATATGTGTATATCTGGGCAACCGCTGCACCGAGTTCTTCCAAACCTGGCACAGTTATTGGCCTTGGTACAGGATACCAAATGGCAGAAAATTTTTAAAATCGGATAATAACCACGCCCACATCTCATATAACGGTAATTTGGAGAAATACGAAATCTTCGATAAATCAGTAAATATTAAAGCCAATTTCTTCAAAATTGATGCTTGCAACAATTCCTTACCAGGAAATACGTCTATAATTAAATTTTGAAAAATGGGCGTGGCACCGCCCACTTATGATCACATATATGTATCTCGGTAACCGTTCTACCAATTTGTACCAAACTCGGTATTTTTATTGTGCTTGCCACATAAAAGCAAAAGATGAAAATTATTGAAATCGGACTAAAATTATGGCTTTTCATATAACGGTAAATTTTATAAATGCTTGAAACGTCAAAATTTTGAAATTTAAGGACGCTAATTTACTCAAAATTGATACACCCCGGCTTACCATGTAGCGGTAGCTTTCGGAAAGGTGAAAATCATATATTTAATATTTGCGCCGGGTATTTAATGTTCGGCTCCGCCCGAACTTAGACTTTCTTACTTGTTAAAATACATATTTCTTTGCTGGACATTTTATTCCATTGTGATGTTTTTTTATACCCGAGCGCACTTGTGCACAAGGGTATTATAACTTTGTTCACATAACGGTTGTTTGTAACAGGAAAAACGAATCGAGATAGATATAGACAAATGTGTACAATCAGAACGAAAAGAGAAATCGATTAAGCGGTGACTGTCTGTCCGTCCGTCTGTGCACACGATAACTCGAGTAACAATTTATATATCTTAACGAAACTTGGTATGTGCACTTCCTTCAGGCGTAGGACGGATGGTATTGAAAATGGGAAAAATCGGAGAATAATCACGCCTACCTCCCATATAACGGTAATTTTCCGAAATACGGAAACTGCGACATTTTAGTAACTACTGAAGATTATTCACTAAAAATTGATATTTACAATAACTTTTATACATTTTTGGAAAATGGGCGTAGCCACGCCCACTTATGGATACATGTGTATATCTTGGTAACCGCTACACAGATTTCTTCCAAACTTGGCACAGTTGTTAGTCTTGCTACAGCATACCAAATGGCCGAAAATTTTGAAAAATCGGACAATAACCACGCCTACCTCCCATATAACGGTAATTTGGAGAAATACGGAATCTTCGATAAATCAATAAATATTAGAGCTAATTTACTCAAAATTGATGCTTGCAACAATTCTTTACCAAGAAATACGTTTACGATAAAATTTTGGAAAATGGGCGTGGCACCGCCCACTTATGATTACATATATGTATCTCGGTAATCGTTCTACCAATGTGTACCAAACTCGGTATGATTATTGTGCTTGCCACATAGAAGCAAAACTTCGAAAATTATTGGAATCAGATTCAAATTACGACCGCTTTTCATATAACGGCAAATTTCACAAATGCTTGAAACTTCAATATTTCGAAATTTAAGGACTCTAATTTACTCAAAATTGATACACACCGGCTTACTATGTAGCGGTACCTGCGCCGGGTATTTAATGTTCGGCTCCGCCCGAACTTTGACTTTCTTACTTGTTATTTTATTCTTTGTATATACACATATGCAAATTGAGATCGGAATATTACCCGCGAGTGGAGAATGCAAATTGGCTTTCTAACTTAATGTTCTTTACCGATACGATGGATTATTTGCAAAGCTTGAATTTGTCTCTACAAGGAGAGAATAAAAATGTTTTTGATTTGTAGCAAATTATTTTAAGTTTTGAAGCTATACTACTTCCTTTTATTCATTATCTCAAAAAAAGAATATTCCATCATTTTCCACGGCTAGAAAAAAATATTGCACATGATTAATCTGCTTTTAAAAAAAGATTTGCCGATTTGAAATTATTTAAATCTACGTTTGCATACTTCATAAACCCTTTGTTATGTAACATGTAATTGAAGATGAATTTACAATATCCGAAATACCCCTTTTTAATAAAAGCGAAGAAGAGTTGGAGTTTTTGGAATTAAAAAAGATAAGGCACTGAAAATCAACATAGGTAAAGTTTTGCCATTGCTTGAATTGCGGCAACAAGTACCAGATTTAAAATATTCGCTCTTGAAAACAGATGCGTGCCGGTAATTTTCAATTTTTGGTAATTGGTAAGTTTTATTCTCTTTGGTAATTTGGTAACTTCCGATCTCAACTTTTAGACCGAATGCCTAAAAACCCTAAAATATTTTACAATATCGCCCATGGGCTTTATTTCCTAAAAAAAAAAGAAACAAAGACCGCGGGCGTTATTGCCTTTTCGAAAAATAAATTAAGCCCGCGGGCTTTATTGCCTTTTGCCGGGGGGCATTATTCCTCTTTCGTTATGGCAATAACGCCCGCGGGCTTCATTTCCTAAAAAAAATGAATCGCCAATCGCCAATGCGTAAAGATCCGCAAATCTTTCACAGAATCTTTCTCTCGAAAACTCCAAGAGCCGATTCTTCACATGCGCGATATACACCAGCGCAGGCATGATGAGTGACTTATAGAGTGTGTGTAGTAGGTGTCCAAAATTGCAAAAAAAAAACGGTACAGCCGTTCGCGAGATCAGCTCTTACATATAAAATGAAGGGACTTCTCTTCACTAATAAGTATAGATAAATAGCCGATGCCCGCAAACTTGGCCGGGTCTTGAAACACCTTTCGAACAGTAAAAAAAATCATCAGATTCTATTTTATGTATATCTATAATACGTGTACCGAATTTCAAGCAAATCGGACCATAAATAAGATATTTTCTTATAAATCGATCCCTGGTCCATCTATCCTACATATAGCACACGATCTCCAAAAGGTGACACAACTCAAAATTACACGTTCGTCAGAAAATGCGAAGAACTATTTCTTAGCACATGCTAATCATATGGGCAAGGGGAACTTTACCTTAGGTTTTTTCAACAAATTATAACAAAAATTTCTTCAGCTTTTTCTGAAAGGTAAATAATAGCTCTGTGTACATTTTTAGTGCATAATTTCAAAAATGCCAAATTTTGTGTTGTGAAAAAGTAAATTCTTGGGCCCTTGACATGGTGGGTGCTGAAGGCTGAAACAAAATTTCATGAAAATCGGAACTGCCGTTAGCGAGATAATCATTGTTTATTAGGTTCATTCCTTATTTTTGTGGACTAAAATCTGAAAAGTGTCAAAATGCCAGAGTGTAAGCAAAATGCGCTCACTAAAAGAGAATAACAGGAAACATAAAGGAACGCAAAAAACAAAATTTTTAGTCCAAAGAATGTCAACCACAAAACTAACGTCAAATAAGAATGGAAATGTATGTACATAACACATTAACATAAGCACAAGCACAATAAACACTTACTATATCAATTATTTTTTGCCTCCTTCCGATTTCAATTCACTTTTTTTACTTTTTAGATTATTCTCACTTTTTGCGTATTCTTTAATTTCAGTTAATTTAAATTCAGTTGAGTTTGAAACTTTTCAAGATTTTGCCAGCAAAAATTCTTCTGACTAAATCTTACTACTGTGTACTGAAGTGAGTCACTCTCATTGAGTGTTGCTCTCTCATTTTTGCTGTCATTTTCGAGTTAAGGAACGCTTTTTGGAGTAAATCTGACTACTTCGGACTTTTTCTGACTATTTCTGGGAGATAATGAACGCAACTATTATTATTATTGATGTGGTGAAATTGCTTGTTGGTGGTAGCGGGAATAACAAAAAATTGTGTGCAACAAAACAATAAGTCAGCAAAAAAATCAGAGAGCATACTTTTTTGATTGTAGCTTTGCTTGATTGTTCGTGTTTACTGGAGTTACAAACAGCGAACATATACATACACCAACAATAAAAAAAACTTTTTTGATTTTAGCTTTGCTTGATTGTTCGTGTTTACTGGAGTTAGCGAACAGCGAACATATACATACACTAACAATAAAAAAAAACCTGCAGGAAAAAAATATCAATTGATAAAAAATAATCCACTTTTTTGTGGGATTTCTATAAAATATATAACTTGTAGTTAGCTACAAAAAGCTCACTTGAAACTAGTTGACAAGTAATTCAGGAGTAATGAGGGAGATTGCTTTCTTTAAACGTGTTTCTATTTAAATATGCTGCACTTCGCAAATAGTTTTTCGAATTGAGGACAAATAAAAGGAAGATCGATTTAATGCAGAACGTAAGTAATCATTTCAAAGTTTAACTGCAAAGAAGAAATATTTCAATCGATTTATTCGTTTTTGATTTATAGCAGTTTTAAAACCGATTTCATGATTTCTTACCACATCTTGGCATACTGACAAGCCGTTTTTACAGATTCCTTCAAATAATGTTGAAATTATCCTTTGCAGATAGCTAAGCTTTAAAATGCAAAAACCATTTCCAAATCGGAGCAGTCTGTGCGAAGTTATTACATTACATACATATTCTGGGACTTTATTTTATAAGATGTATAGATAAATAGATTTGTATGAAAGTGTCATTTCATAGAGCTCTTTAAATGCATTTTATCTTTAGTGAATAAGGCTATAAGTTTATACATAAACTAGCCGGCCACGCGCTGAATGTATGCATATATATGTATGTCCATTTACGTATTTGGAGAAAGAAATTGTGGCAACGCTGCGTCGCTACATGTCAAAAAATCAGCAACATCTGTCAAGGCAATGTGACATTCGATTTCCGTTCCTGCTTCTTCTTTGTCAAGAAAAGTTTTCTGAAAAAACGTCGTCACGTGAAGATAAAAAAGGAGTTTTAGTTTTTAAGTATCTGCGATCATAATATTCGTTTTCTCTAGTAAATATTAATAAAAGTGTGAGCCCACGCGCTATATAATTGGTGACCCCGACAAAGAACCAAAAACTGCAGCAGATGGAGTCGCACAACGAGGATAGCAAGGCAGAAGAACATCCGCAAATGGCAGTCACACCTCCAACCGCACTCAGCCGCGAATTAGGTGCAAACGAGAAAATTGCCAACATCTCCGTAAAGCTACCCCCATTCTGGCACGCAAATCCAAACTTGTGGTTAGCTCAAGTCGAGTCTCGCTTCATAGCCGCACGCATCAGACACGATGCAACGAAATACCACACCGTGATTGCCGCCATCGAGAGCAACGTGCTGGCGCAAATCAGCGATATCATCTTAAACCCCCCAACTACCGACATGTATGAGACGTTGAAAACACGCATTTTAGAGCGATTCGGAGAGTCCGAACAACGACGAATAAAAAAATTGCTACAAGAGCTGGAGCTCGGCGACATGCGTCCGTCACAACTCCTCAGGGAGATGCAAATTCTGGCAGGTAACGCGATGAACGACGCTATGCTACGATCAATCTGGATCAGTCGCCTCCCAACTGACGTTCGGACCATAATTTTAATCAGCACAGAACCTTTGGAGAAAGTGGCGCTCCTAGCCGATAAAGTCTTAGAGGTTAGAGAAGGACCACAGCTACACGCCATCTCGACTCGCGAAGATACGGCGCGTAACTCAACACTGGCGCAGCAAATCGAAAAGCTAACGCAAGAAGTGGCAGCGCTAAGGTCAAAGGTTTCTACGCAAGTTCGTCATCGCAGCAAAAGCCCAGCACGAAATAGATCGCAAACACCATCAGAGACCTGTTGGTACCACCTCAAATTCGGCGACGCGGCAACAAAATGTCGCCCGCCCTGCGCAAAGGCTTTAAACTAAAACGCCCGTCGCTCGTAGCGGCATGCGACAGGCTCAATTCACCAAGCCGCCGCTTACTAATTAGAGACACAGTTTCCAAACTCCATTTCCTAATCGACACTGGCGCTGAAGTCAGCATAATCCCCGCTACACCAACCCAACGACAAAAGGGCGAAACCAATTTCTATCTGTATGCGGCCAACAAAACGAAAATCAAAGCCTACGGAGAGAAACTTCTTACGCTCAACATCGGCCTTCGACGTCCGCTGAGATGGAATTTTATTATCGCCGACGTGGCACAACCCATAATCGGCGCGGACCTCCTCGCTCAATACAACATTTCGGTAAATCTTCGGCATCGTTTACTATTCGACGACATTACAAATATCGCGAAGTGCTGCGCAATCGTCAACGTTTCAAACGACATTTTAAACATTTCCACCGTCAACAACGACATGCCCTTCCAAGAAATACTTAACGAATTCAAAGACATTATGGGCGCATCAAAAATAGTACCGAAGGACACCACACACAATGTTACACATTGCATAGTGACAAAAGGGCCACCCGTTTATTCAAAGCCCCGTCTGCAAAAGCCGAAATCGAATCACTATTGGAGGCGGGCATCTGCCGACCCTCACGAAGCCCATGGGCCAGCCCCCTCCACATGGTGAAAAAGAAGAACGGCGAATGGAGACCGTGTGGAGATTTCCGACGACTAAACGACGTCACAGAGCCCGACAGGTATCCGCTACCACATATACACGACTTTACACACGCGCTTCACGGATGCAAAATTTTCTCGACAATAGACTTACGGCGGGCTTATCACCAGATACCAGTGGAGCCAAGCGACATACCGAAGACAGCCATAACCACCCCATTCGGTATGTATGAATTCGTGTATATGTGTTTTGGTTTACGAAATGCCGGCCAAACTTTTCAAAGGTTTATGGACCAGATCTTGCTCGAGTTCAGCTTCGCTTGGCCTTACCTGGACGACATCTTGGTAGGTTCAAAAACGGAAAAAGAACACGAAGAACATTTGCGGGCCGTATTCAAAAAGCTACGCAAACACGGCATTGTCATCAACCCGTCGAAATGTGATCTCGGAAAAGCAGAAGTGACCTTTTTGGGCTACAGGGTATCGAAGGATGGAGTGAAACCACCAGAAGAACGAGTGCGAGCTATTCAGGAGTTTGACCTGCCGAAACGATCTTGCGACTTGCGGCGCTTTTTGGGGATGATCAATTTTTTTCGAAGATTTCTACCCAAAGCAGCCGCATATCAAAGCGTTCTAACCGCGCTCATCAAAAGCAATAAAAAAATGACACTTCAATAATAGACTGGAGTCAAACAGCAAAGGACGCATTTCAACGTTGTAAAGACGAACTGTGCGGAGCTACGCTTCTCGCCTTTGCAAACCCCAACGCTCAACTTGCGTTGGCAGTCGACGCATCTGGTACTGCAATCGGCGCCGTGTTACAACAACGCGACGGCGATTTATGGCAGCCTCTTAGCTTTTATTCAGAGAAGCTCAGCCCGGCTCAACAACGCTACAGTACATACGATCGTGAACTGCTTGCCGCATATAAAAGCGTAAAGTATTTCCGTCACATGCTGGAAGGACAACAATTTTTCATTCTAACTGACCACAAGCCACTTCAGTTTGCTTTCCAACAAAACTTAGAAAAAGCGTCGCCCAGGCAAATCAGACATCTCGATTTCGTGAGTCAATTCACAACAGATATACGCTACGTACCCGGAAAGGAAAATGTTACTGCCGACGCACTCTCTAGAGTTGAAGCCATTCACGTCAACCAAACCATCGATTATGACGAACTGGCCAAACACCAGCTAAACAACAACGAACTCCAAACGTTTTGCAACGGAGACTCAGGTCTGCAATTAGTCAAATTGAAAATCCCCGGCGCTTCAGCAGAACTGTTCTGCGATATCAGCACAGGTAAAGCACGCCCTTTTATAACAGAACCGTTTCGTAGAACGGCCTTTGAATCGATCTACAACATATGCCACGCCGGAGCTGCCAAGACATCTAAACTTGTTTCAGAGAAGTTCGTGTGGCCCAACATGAACCGGAACTGCCGCGATTGGACCAGAAGCTGTTTACGCTGCCAAAAGGCGAAAACTCAACGGCACAACAAATCGCCGATCGCAGCTTACGCTTTGACAGAACGGAGGTTTGACCACGTCAACATGGACATCATTGGTCCCTTACCGCCAAATCGAGGATTTCGTTACTGCCTCACCTGCATAGATAGATTTACGAGGTGGGTCGAAGCATATCCTATCGCAACAATCACAGCCGAAGAGGTCGCTTTCACATTTTATTCTAACTGGATAGCGAGATTCGGGGTCCCAATGAAAGTAACGACCGACCAGGGACGCCAATTCGAGTCGTCGCTTTTCCGGGACCTGAACAAACTTCTCGGCATCCAGCACCTCAAAACTACAGCCTATCACCCAGCTTCAAATGGACTCGTCGAACGTTTCCACCGAACACTGAAAACCGCGGTGAAATGTTTCCAAACCGAGCAGTGGGTCGACGTATTACCACTTATTCTAATGGGATACCGATCTTGTTACAAAGAAGATATCGGATCGACTCCAGCAGAAATGACGTATGGCTGCGGTATCAGACTCCCGGGAGAATTCGTCGATCCTTCTCACAACGGCATCGCAAACGAAAATGAATTCGTGAGCAGCCTGCGAACCCGAATGCAGGGGTTAAAACCCACAATCACCTCAAACCACGCCAGGCCGGCGTGTTTCATCGAAAAAAGGTTATCAACAGCCCCCGCCGTATTCGTGAGAACAGACGCCGTTCGCCGGCCATTGCAGCCGCCATACGAAGGGCCATACCAAGTCCTGCAGCGCAACGACAAATGGTACAAACTTGAAATAAACGGGAAAGCAACCAACATCAGCATCGATAGACTGAAAGCAGCATACACGGTTGAAGAAAACGCAACTCAACCAGACCGGTCCTCAACAAAACCACCATTAACAACACGCTCCGGTCGCAAGGTTAGGCTCCCTTCAAGGTACGAGGGGGAGTGATGTGGCAACGCTGCGTCGCTACATGTCAAAAAATCAGCAACATCTGTCAAGGCAATGTGACATTCGATTTCCGTTCCTGCTTCTTCTTTGTCAAGAAAAGTTTTCTGAAAAAACGTCGTCACGTGAAGATAAAAAAGGAGTTTTAGTTTTTAAGTATCTGCGATCATAATATTCGTTTTCTCTAGTAAATATTAATAAAAGTGTGAGCCCACGCGCTATAAAATCATATATCATCATGTACTTCGTTTATTGATATAATAATAACAGATTGGCGCTTACACATATGTTAGTGTTAGGCCGAGCTTCTCCTCCAATTTGTGGCGTGCGCCTTTTTGTTGTCACACAAAGCGGAGGGACCTACAGTTTTACGCCGACTCCGAACAGCGATTATATTTTTATGAGAAGCTGTTTTTCATGGCAGAAATACACTCGGAGGTTTGCCATTGCCTGCCGACGGACGACCGCTCTTAAGAAAAAACCATTTTTTCTATATTTTTTGCGAAATTGCTTTGACCAGGGTTTGAACCCAGGCGTTGCGGAGCGGAAGCGCACACTGCTTACCACTACACCACAGCGGCCGACGATTATTATATGCTTAAAAAATCTTGTCTAAATCCATTCAGTAGCGTGGTCAAAATATCTCGCCTTTCCTTTATACTATGTATAGAAGATAGTAATTTTAAATAGGTGGCAACCCAACTCAAAAAATTTAAGTTTTTGTACATGCGAAGGCCATGCACTTTCATTTCGAGATTTTCGATAAAGGATGTAAAGAAATATATTTCACCCCCAAAAAAATATTGAGGTGTAAATATTGTATGGAATGACCCATATGCAAAATTTTAGCCAAATCGAATGCCATCGCGCAGAATCTTTCTACGTTTGATTTGGAATAGCCGAATGAAAAAAATTTTTAAAATTGAACTTACCACATTTTGCTGCATCAATTCATATCCGAAAAATACGCTCATTTCAGGTTGATAAGTATATAGCGAATAACGAAGATTTTCCATGATCACGTAGCTGTTATAGGATACAAAAATGGGGAATATTAATTTATTTTTATAGGAGCACTTTGACAAACTTCAAAATATTTTATTTATTTATTCATTACCTTTGCTTTGAACTTAAGCATGATACAATAATTTCTATACCCGAGCGCACTTGTGCACAAGGGCATTATAACTTTGTTCACATAACGGTTGTTTGTAACAGGCAAAACGAATCGAGATAGATATAGACAAATGTATACATAAATGATCAGAATGAAAAGAGAAATCGATTAAGCGGTGACTGTCTGTCCGTCCGTCCGTCCGTCCGTCTGTGCACACGATAACTCTAGTAAAAATTGAGATATCTTAACGAAACTTGGTACGTGAACTTCTTCTGGGCGTAGGACGGATGGTATTGAAAATGGGCGAAATCGGACAATAACCACGCCTACCTCCCATATAACGGTAATTTTAAGAAATACGAAAACTGCGATATTTTAGTAACTACTGAAGATAATTCACTCAAAATTGATACTTACAATGAGTTTCAGACGGAAAAAATTAATTTTATAAATTTTTGGAAAATGGGCGTAGCCACGCCCACTTATGGTTACATGTGTATATCTTGGTAACCGCTATACCAATTTCTTCCAAACTTGGCACAGTTGTTGGCCTTAGTACAGCATACTAAATGGCTGAAAATTTTAAAAATCGGACAATAACCACGCCTACCTCCCATATAACGGTAATTTTCAGAAAAACGAAAACTGCGATATTTTAGTAACTACTGAAGATAATTCACTCAAAATTTATATTTGCAATGAGTTGTAGACGAAAAATAAGAATATTACAAAATTTTGGCAAATGGGCGTAGCCACGCCCACTTATGGTTAAATGTGTATATCTTGGTAACCGCTACACCGATTTCTTCCAAACTTGGCACAGTTGTTGGTCCTGGTACAGCATACCAAATGGCCGAAAATTTCTAAAATCGGATAATAACCACGCCCACATCCCATATAACGGTAATTTCGAGAAATACAAAATCTTCGATAAATCAGTAAATATTGAAGCTAATTTATTCAAAATTGATGGTTGCAACAATTCTTTACCAAGAAATATGTTTATGACAAAATTTTGGAAAATGGTCGTAGCACCGCCCACTTGTGATCACATATATGTATCTCGCTAACCGTTCTAGCAATTTGTACCAAGCTCGGTATGGTTATTGTGCTTGCCACATAAAAGCAAACCGTTGAAAATTGTTGAAATCGGACTAAAATTGAGGCCGCTTTTCATATAACGGTAAATTTCAGATATGCTTGAAATTTCAATATTTCGAAATTTAAGGACGCTAATTTACTTAAAATGTATACACCCCGGCTTATCATGTAGCGGTAGCTTTCGGAAAGGTGGAAAACATATATTTAATACTTGCGCCGGGTATTTAATGTTCGGTTCCGCCCGAACTTAGACTTTCTTACTTGTTAGAATGTAGTTTCACTTCAAAATTTTTGACATAAACCGTGTCTGTGCCAAACACGCAATGTGGCCACTGCTATGATATAGAACTTGGGGATTTTCGCTTGTTATTTTAGATATTTTTTAACAGAACGTGTAAAGATTTATATATTTCATAACTGATCACTTCATTTTTAATATACATATGTATACGTATTTAATACATACATACATTCTTGCCACTGCTAATCACATGAATATACACTTTTGATCAGCTAATTAAGCCAGCAACATTTTGATAAATTTTGGCTATTTTGCTTTCGTTTATTCAATGTTTATTATTTTTCCACAAAAGTCTAGCTCATTATATAACAAACACCATATAAATCCAGAATTCAAACTTTGTGCAAAAATTATGAAAAACCTGCAAAGTTTCAGCTAGATTTTCAACTTTTTATTAAGATTTTTTAGAATTTTTGCGAGTATGCTGTTTAAGTCTTAAGTTGCTAAAAAATCGCGTTGATTTTTAATAATTTTTTTTCAGACTGCATTACAAATTTTTTTCCATGCAAAATAAATTCGACAATTTTTTTTTATGAAACAAAATGCGTCTACCTAAAATTATTGTATCATGAACTTAGGACTTAGTTGTGCAAATAATTGCTCGTTTCTTCGGTTTTTTTGAAATAAATGTTTTAAAAATAATTTCCTATTCAAAAACTAGTTAGTAAAGTTCTTCATGTAGATTTAAAGCCGCTATGTTTTACTATATTGATATTTGCAAGAGCTTGTAGTCCCCTCGTTAGAGCATATACATACTATATTAAGTTTCTTTAATGCCGTTTTGGGCTTTAACCGAAAAACTGGAATAAGCGTGTAACAATGTAAACTAACAGCATAACACAAAGTAAAAGCAAAACAGTACCGGCATTCCAAATGAAATTAAATAAATTTTTTTCCTTTTATTTATAACAACACAATTTAAAGATTGCAACAAAGGACATAAATAAAAAATAATAAAAAATAAAATAAAAAAATCATGCGTCAGAGATTTGGATCTCAGGAACGCCGCCAGAAAAATGGCACACTTATGCCTTTCACGGGGTATGAATTGGCAGACCATCTCATCAACTGGTATGATGCTACTAGTATATCTGCTGGTAGGTGCTGATGCAGGAGCGGAAAATTTACATCGCGGATGACATCGCCATGTTAAAATAGCATTCGCTAACAATAAAAAAGGATACAACGGGAACTAGTTGGGCTGAAACGCAAACTGGTAGCATTCTAGTTCACAACTAATAGCTCTCCCTGTGGGCAAGTTGAACCCATAACGCCACAGGGCGGTAAAATTTTTTTAGGTCGGTGTGAAAAGAAAAGGCTCTTTGTTTGTGCCACTGTTCGGTGGTAGTCGCCCAGCCATTGCTGATTGCTAAATTTTACGAGAGAAGATTAAAAGCGCAAACAGTCAACGACGTAGCGTAGACGTAGGTTGACGCAGACACGATCTAGCTTATGGGATTCGCGTGTTAACGAAAACTCACCACCGCATGGCGGTGACGTGGCCGTTGTTTCTCTCTCTCTCTATCAACAGTCAATTTTATATGCTGCTACGTACGTCAACCTACGTTTACGCTACGTCGTTGACTAACTGAGCTTTTACGAACCTGCGAAATGCGAGAGGCGAATTCATATAATCGAAAAATATAACAATTACATGTATTTTGTTTTTGCTTTTAGTGGACTATTGCCAAATTTCAGGAAGCTAATACAAATCAGGGATGATAAATGAAATCAAGAGTGCAAAATGACACTGCTGCTGGAAAAAATTTTACCTACGAAAACCTACAAGGAAATGTCTGCTGACCACAACATGTGTTCGTGAATAAACAAAAGAAAAGAAGAAAAGTTTAGTTTAGTTAATTTACTATTAATCTCTAATTTTCTAATTTTCGTGCGTCAACTATGGCTGCTGTATAAAATTATTCAATTGTGGATGAAACTATTTGTTGGCCGGAATTTACGCAAAATATTGAGAAATATGTATACCAAAATAGATAATAATGCTGAAAGGTTCTGACCGAATTTGTCAGTTGATCGTTAAACCGAAAATGGGATAATTTTAAAGACACATTTGTAGCTATATCTACTTAAATTTTGTGAAAAAGAGAAGGGTGCTTGGAGGAGATTCTTTTATTTTTGAATGTCTCAGGATGTGGTATCAAAAATATTTGTTAGAAAAAAACTTACTTACCTATCAGAAAGTCAGAATGGCGTAAGTTTTACTGCGTTCAATAACTTTTTCTGATATTTTAGTCTTCCCCTTAATTTTACTCGCTATTATTCTTTTATTCTCTGGCTGCTAGTACTTACTGGAAAATTTTATGAATAGACCTATGACAGAAACTTTTTTTTATTTAATTAAGAGTTTCGTTTTTAATAAGCACCCCGTATTTACTTAAATAAGATAGAAAAAGATGACTATATTTTTACGCACAAAAATTCAAAACTCCAAGTAAATAGAGTGTAGTATTTCGACATAATTGTAGTGCAGTACTGTATCTTGACAAAAATGTATCAAAAATGTCAATGTAGTACCAATGTACTTTTGGCTTCCAAAATGTACCAGAAAAGTACAATTGTACCATCAATTTCATCACTGATACAAATACCTTCACTTTTTCACTAACTCTCTAGCGAAATTTTGAAAATTACGCATCATTCACAGCTGATGAAACAATACCACCTTATATGCATGTATGTATTCTCAATAAGCATAAAATAAACTTAAACGGCATTTAAACCTAAATTGCATTTAATTATTATTTCGTAAACCAAACGTATGAAAATGTTTGTATGCTTGCCATGACAGCCGAGGTGATAGCGCTTAAACATTCGTCTTAATTGTAATTAAATTCTAGTCATATGATCAAAATTTCATTAAGTTTCATAAAATATTAACTGAGAAATAGCAATAAAAAACTTTACACAACAGTTCCTTTGTTTATAACTTATAAAAATTATAAATTTAAAAAAAATTTATTGAGAATGTTAAATTTCATCAATAAATCCTCGAGGTTCGTATCTTAATTTTTATTTTTATACCCGAGCGCACTTGTGCACAGCGTATTATAACTTTGTTCACATAAGGGTTCCCTGTAGTCAAATGTACTAGATGTAAACTACCTCACAACTAGTATGAACCGCATGCCCAACTAGTCAGCCAACTATCTTTTTTCCATACAGTCAACTGGTATTTTTAACATGGGGATGTCCTACGAGATGGCAATTGTCAGATTTCGGTCAGAAATATACCAGTCTCATACTAGTTCAAAATAGGCAGAAAAATGCTAGTCCAATTATGGACCAAAACCACTACCATGGGAGTCAAAAAATGAAATGAATTCATGAATATACAATAAAAAACTTTTGATTAAGCGCACTTTAATACATTACACATTTTTATTTAGCAGCATTAGATTTGCCAATAATTAGTGTTAAATTTGTTGAGTATTAATTAAAAGCAAAAATAAATACTTAAATATTCCAAACTTTCGAACATAAATTTAAATACATTTTTCATTAAATGTTATTAAAAGTAAAAGGTTTCAGGTACAATAAATACTATATTTTTATCTTTTTTAATAATATTGAATACGCAAGAGAAAACATTTTAGTTAAAAAAAATGAATACTTTAGTTTAGTTTGAGTGAACTAAAAGAGAAATAAAAGTGTTCATTAAAATAAATTAAATTCATTAACTTTGCACATTTTAGTATATTCGTTTTAAAAATTTGTAAAGGTAATAATTAATGTTTAAAATTTGAGATTTGGATAAGAACAACATAAATAAATAATTCTTAATTTTTATCCATTGTTCGACTTGTTGATTTATAATAGAAATTAACAAATAATTATATTAATCGTGTTATTAAAAAAGTCAAAAAGAATTGAAAATTATCAAAAATAACAAAATAATGATGTAATTAAAATTTATGATTTAATTAACATTTTTTTTAAGTAATTAATTATTAATCATTAAAAAGGTGGTAATATCGGTATGTAATCATTAAACGGTTATCCAAAAAACATGCTTTAATCAATAATCATTATGAATATTAAACACTATCTCTGACGTCATTGATGTTACTTCAGGAGTCCCTCAGGGTAGCCACCTAGGCCCGATTCTGTTCTTGCTTTTTATAAGCGATATTTCTACAGATATAAAATTCTCCAAAATTTTAATGTATGCAGATGATGTAAAACTTTATAAATCGTACGTTTCAATTGAAGAAAGGTCTTTGCTACAATCAGACTTAAACAGCATGGCTTACTGGTGTAAAGTAAATCTTATGCCTCTAAATCTTAAGAAATGTAAAGTAATGTGCTTCTCGCGAAGAGCTGTTCTGCCAGTTTCTTATATAATAGGTAACCATAACCTGGAACAGGTATACAATTTTGTGGACCTTGGTATCACAATGGATCCTAAGCTTAATTTTAATCTTCACATTAATGTGACAGTCAACAAGGCTAAAGGTGTACTTGCATTTGTGAAACGATGGTCAAAAGAATTTAGTGACCCTTATATCACTAAAACCCTGTTTACAACATT
This sequence comes from Rhagoletis pomonella, assembly GCF_013731165.1. Classification (NCBI taxonomy): domain Eukaryota; kingdom Metazoa; phylum Arthropoda; class Insecta; order Diptera; family Tephritidae; genus Rhagoletis; species Rhagoletis pomonella. The sequence continues at coordinate 54,843 of NW_023459188.1, read as the reverse complement.
AGTTAGGCCGATTCTGGAATACGGCTCGGTGGTTTGGAATCCAAGGTATCAAATTTACTCAGACAAGATAGAATCAATTCAAAAACAATTCCTACTTTTTGCTTTAAGAAATTTCCGATGGGATTCTCAATATAGTCTTCCACCTTATACGAGCCGCTTAAAACTTATTAACCTTCCTACACTTGCCAGTCGCAGGGAAATGCTTGGTTTAATTTTTATGGTTAAATTACTGACAGGCTCAATTTCAAGTCCGTCTCTTCTGGCTGATGTAAGCTTTAATGTTCCGTCACGCGTATCAAGACACTTTTGTCCCATATTTCTGAAAGCTTGTAAAACCAATTTTGAATTGCACGACCCACTCCGTTGCTTATGCCAGGATTTTAACTCTCATTCCAGCACGTTTGATATATCAGATCCGCTTTTCAGCATTACGAAAGCGATACTCTCCTCTCTCAATAAGTGAATTATTGACATAAATACATAAAATCAGCTGATGAATTTAGTTCTGTAGCTGAACAGTTTTAGATCTCGACACTTAACAAACTCCTGCCTATCGTGACTCGGCACAAAAATTTAAAATATTGGTTCCGTACGTCATGCGGACTGCGCCCCTCGTGCGGATGGGCGGGAATGGAGGGTAAAAACCGTTGGGATATTATTAACAGGTCTGGTATAATTGAATACGTACTCGATTTAATGGTTTACAAAACATACCCAAATAAAAGTTATAATATTTTGTGTACATACTTTAATGTATTAAACTGTCGAAGTCAAATAAAACAGGGCATGGCTTAATCATTTTGTACTTGGTACAAGTCTGGTAATTTTCGAACTAGTTCGGTTCCTGTCAGGAAATTCTAGTTGTAAACTAAAATTTTTCCTGACTAGTTTGGAGTTTCACTGCAGGGTTGCTTGTAACAAGCAAAACGAATGGAGATAGATATAGACAAATGTATACATAAATGATCAGAATTAAAATAGAAATCGATTAAGCGGTGAATGTCTGCCCGTCCGTCCGTCCGTCCGTTCATCTGTCCGTTTGTGCACACGATAACTCGAGAAAAAATCTAAGTATCTTAACGAAACTAGGTATGTGTACTTATTTTCAACGTAGGACAGACGGTATTGAAAATGGGCAGAATCGGACAATATCTACGCCTACATCACATATAACGGTAGTTTACATAAATACGAAAACTGCGCTATTTCAGTAACTGCCCTGCAGTGAAAACCCAAACCAGTTAGAAACAAGTAAGAGCAGCGCTGTCTTCGGCTATGCCGAAGGCTTCATACCTTTCATGAACATCTGCAAATTTTAGTTTGACAGGTTACTGATTTTGAATACATCTGCATACATCGATAGAGGAGTTACATACTTATATAAAAAATCGCATCTAAACAATCAGAGGTATGGAAGATATATTTTATATGGCACCAATCTAAGTGATTTTCACTGCTATGTGATCGGTATGTAAACCGGTAACACAATTTATTGGATTTAGTTTCCTACATAAAGGAGATATATCGCAAAAACTGGTATCTGAACAATCAGTGCTATAGGAGATAAAGCTTATACAGCATAGATTTTGACGATTTTCTCAGTAGACTTTGTATTATTATTTATAAAATATCTTACGAAATTTAGCGGTTTAGCTGTTCAAATAAAGGAGTTTTACAGTAAATTCCCATATCTGAACAATCAGATGTATGGAATATATATGTTGTAGTCACCCGATCCTTGTTATTTTCACTGTAAGTATTCTGTTAATAATGAGTGAAAATGGTGTGAAATTTCATGTTCCTAGCTGCATAAATGGAGGAGTTATGATAAAAGACCTCTTATCTGAACAATCAATTGTATAGGGGCTGCAGGCTATAGTGACCCGATCTTCGTTATTTTCACTGTAAGTCTTCTGCTGATAATGAGTGAGCACAGTGCAAAATTTCATGTGCCTAGCTACATAAATGGGTGAATTATAACGAAAAATCTCATATCTGAACAATCAGTTGTATGGGAGCTATAGGTTATAGTTATCCGATCTTTTTAATTTTCGCTGTAAGTTTTCTGTTGATAATTATTGAAAACAGTGCGGAATTTCCTGTTCCCAGCTATATAAATGGAGGAGTTATAACGAAAAATTTTATATCTGAACAATCAGTTGTATGGGAGCTATAGGTTGTAGTGAACCGATCTTTGTAATTTTCTCCGTAAGCATTCTGTTGATAATGGGTGCAAGTGCTGCAAAACTTCATGTTCGTAGCTGTATAAATGGAGAAGTTATAACGAAAAATCTCATATCTGAACAATCAGTTGTATGGGAGCTATATGTTAAAGTGGTCCAAATTTGATCCGGATATCTCTAAAACTGAGAGACTAGATTGCATACAAACAGACAGACAGACGGACAGACGGACAGACAGACATGGATAAATCAACTCAGCTCGACGATCTGATCATATAAGTATACACTTTAATGGGTCTATCTCTTCTTATTCTGGTACTTACAAACATCGGACCAAAGTTATAATACCATTTCATGGTCATGAAAGGTATAAAAATAATAGTTCATAAACTAGTATGTGCCTACCAGTTCTACATTTTCGAAGAACTGAAGCGTTCAGCGACATCTGCCTTTGAATTGCCAAAGCCTAAAATACAACGCAATTAATTGCTTTTCTTACAAATGTCGGCTGTGGCGTCACGTGAACACTACTGGTTCTGGTTCTGGGATCGCAGGTCCGATTTAAGATTTTTAAAGTTAGATCAATGTAAGTAGGAATAATTATTTCAATTTAAATATAAATAACAAACTTAAAAATCTAGTTGCATTACAAAAAAAAAAGAAACAAATATATGGGAAGAAATACATGTGCCATAAAAAAATAGTTTAAAAAAAATATTTTTTTTTATTAAATCTAAGAATAACCAAAAAAACCCTAAATGAAAAATATAAATAAAAAAAATATAAAAAAAAATAAAAAAAATAAAAAAATTCCCTGTACCAGAGCTTGAATCTGGTACCTCAGGCATACCACGCGAGTGCTTTGCTTTGTCGGCCATTGCGACTGTTGGAGCGCCGCGAGCAAAAAGGCATACTAATGCTTTTCATAGGGGATGAAGTGGCAGACTATCTTATCAACTGGTATGATGCTTCTAGTATTTCTACTAGTAGATGCTGATGCATAGCCTGACAATTGACATCTCGCAGGACATCGCAATGTTAAAAATACCAGTCGCTAACATTGGAAAAGGATAGAACGTGAACTAGTTGGGCTGAAACGCAAACTGGTAGAATTCTAGTTCACAACTAGTAGCTTTTCCAGCAGGGTGCCTAAGGCTATTCACTCAAAAGATAATACAATACAATAATTTTTAGACCAATTTCCCCCCACACTCTTGTTGGCCTTGGTACAACATATCAAATGGCTGAAAATTTTTAAAATCGGACAATAACCACGCCCACATCCCATATAACGATAATTTGGAGAAATACGAAATCTTCGATAAATCAGTAAATACCGAAGATAATTTATTCAAAACTGATATTTACAATAATTCTTTAGCGCACAATATTTACGTTTCTAACAAAATTTTCGAAAATGGGCGTGGCGCCGCCCACTTACGACCACATATGTGTACCTCGGTAACCGTTCGAGCAATTTATACCAAACTCGGAATGATTATTAGGCTTGCCATACAAGACAAAAGGCGGAAAATTATTGAAATCGGACTAAAATTAGACTAATTTTTATATAACGGTAAATTTCAGAAATGCTTGAAACTTTGATAAATATTTCGAAATTTAAGGATGCTAATTTACACAAAATTGATACTTACAACATTCCCTTGAAAAAAAAAAAAATATTATTATGGAATTTTGGAAAATGTTTGAAATAGGGATAAAACCACCCCTGCTCCATGTAGCTTTAGTTTTCGGAAAGGTGAAAAAAAACTATATTTAATATTTGCGCCGGGTATCTAATATTCGGCTCCGTCCGAACTTAGACTTTTTTACTTGTTATCATTACCTTTATCCTTTTCTTCATGTACATAACCCTGGTGAAATTAAACCAGGTGTAGTAATAAGAGCGAGAAGAAAGATTTGACACTATCTTGTTTTGAAATTTGCCATGAAAAATTTCTATAAGATAGTCGAATGTCAAGAAAATAAAGAGAGAAAGCTGTTTTATTACTTCACCTGTTTATTTCGCCATGCCGTAGCATTATATATAGTTTTTTCTTGAAAGGGATGTATTAAAGAAAACATGTTTGCCCTTTTATATTTAAGGTGAATAAAAATTCAGACATTTCGTGAACTATGTAGTGGCAGAAAATAAATTACAAATTTATGAATTTATGTGCCGTTCTTTATAGTAGTTTTTAAGTTTTTTTTAATGTGTTTGAACGGCAGATAAATTTTAAAACCTACTTGAGAAAACGGCCCTAAATGATATAACAAATGTTATGCTTTTAAAAACAAGCCAGTAAAGGTATTATTGTTCTAAACGTTATCGAAAATAAAAGTTAGCGATCACAAATTACTTCATTCAAATATTTGAATGCTAATTTATTCTTGAACATTTTATTAACTGAATAATAAACCAACCTACTCAACAGATAACTACAGTTTATGTAACAACCAGTGTTGCCATGTTTTCGGCATGAGAAAACGTCCCTCTTGGTCTGAAAAAAACGTCATTTCCTACCCAAAAACGTCTTTTCCATGTATGCACACAGAATTGTTCTTATTAAACTTTTATTGTATACAAAGGTACATATGTACGTAAGGTATATTAAAATGTCATTTCACAGAGCATATTTAAAATTCATTTTATTTTATTTTATTTTATTTTATTTTATTTTATTTTATTTTATTTTATTTTATTTTATTTTATTTTATTTTATTTTATTTTATTTTATTTTATTTTATTTTATTTTATCGTATTTGATTTTGTTTTTTGTTAATTTTGTTTTCTTAAGTTTTTTCATTTAATTTAACTCAATCGTTATTTATTTATTCAAGTAATTTTAT
>NW_023459188.1:0-44810 GCF_013731165.1 Rhagoletis pomonella | reverse complement strand
ATTATAAACAATCTATGAAATTGAAAATGAAAAGCGTGGGGCGCATGTAATACACTTGAATTGATATGAAAAGTAATATATGAATGTATGTATGTGGGTATATGAATAACGACCGCTTAAAATCGATTTCAAAGTTCTACTTTCGCTGTAGAAATTTTAGGTCTACGTTATGTAGTTTGACTATTGTCAATTAAATCGAATGCTTTGTATTGCATGCGCTCCACGCTTTTCATTTTCAATTTCATAGATTGTTTATAATGACTTTTGCTAAAATTTCAAAATCAAAAGTTATCAAAACAAATTCTATGGGACTGAGAAGTATTATTTTCTACTTTTTAGTCCATTTATAAAAGCGTTGTATATTAAAAAGTTTTTTTTTATATTATTTATTTATTTTTATTTTTTGTTTGTTCGTAGGAGAGGGAAATGCTTTATGCACTGGCACTAATCTCTATACTACCTTCCCTGAGTATGGGACTCGCACCGAAGCGTGTTGGGCTACCCACTAAAACCCAAACTCTTGCCGCCCGTGCAAAAATCTGGCACCGCAATTCTGCATGTCTTCAGATGCAGGAGGGCGCTGCTGCAGGCTCGGGGCTGCCCTTTTGTAGGGGCGTTTCATCCGGGTGTCCTCAGTAGATATCCGTCCTCTCGTTTGCAGCGGAGTACGAATTTATTTTGCTTTAATTGAATTGAATTTAAATTTATTTTATTTTATTTTAGCTAATTTAATTCAATTAAATTTTATTTTATTTTACTTTATTTTTTATTGTATTTTATTAAACCTTCATTTTTTATTTTGCTTTAAGTCAAATTTCTTTTATTTTACTTTGTTACATCAATTCTAATTAAGTCGTTCTAATGGCTTCAATTTTTTTATCGAAAAGTATTTCTTGTTTGCTGTTATTTTGGCCGTTTTTATTAAATGAACTCGTTTGAGTTTTAGGTTTTACTAATGCGGTTCTAATAAATCGGCCATAAATAAAATTCATTCCCGACAACATACCAATAATTAAGCTTGTTTCTTACAAAACAAAAACAAATTAAAAGTTCTAGGCTAATGAACCAACACAATTCGGCGCATGCTTAACGAGAAACCTGTTTCGATTTTCTCTTTCATTCGTCTTTCTATTTGGGATTTCTTCTATAGAAAATAAAATAATTATCGCCAGCCAAAGTTGATCAGAATCATTTCACTTTTTCGCAATTTCATAATATCATCATGATTTAACTAGTTATACATACCTAGTTGATTTTGTTTATGAGCACCCATGGTTCTTTTAATTTTATTTTTTTTACACTCACTCACGTATCATCGTCCGCTTTCAAAAACCAATCGTAGTCGCCATAGTACTGGGCGTATACGTAACGAAATCCTTGCCGCACTTTATGCCAAAGCAAATCGTATGTATCTGATGCACTTTCGACGACCGACACAGCGCCTAATTTCACATCCGTTTCACTGCTGAGGAAAACGAGGCGTGTACAACGCTTACCCCAGGTGGCTTTCACATGTGCGGCGTGCGTTTCATGCTGGGCAGGCGTAGTCAGAACCATACAGAGCACGCGCACCTCCTCTATCAAGTGCTGTTGCAGTGTATTGGAATTGTTCTGGGGTCGGTGCGATGTGCTGATGCTGCTACTATGCCAGTTTTCGGTGATCGTGCTGTGCTGCCGCGTTTGTGCCGCTTGCAGTAGGAAGTGGTCATAGCAGAGTAGAGTAGTGAGCGCCATAAGGAAACCGAGTACGTAGCCGTAAAGGAATTGCAATTGTTTTCTTAAAAGGTTAAGAGGCTCTGAAAGAGGTCGAAAAAATTCAATACGGATAATGTTTTTGAATACATTGATGAGATATATTCGTATCTAAAAGTACATATCTTTAAATTCATATATTAATTAGGTACCTTTGATTTTAATTTTCGGATAATTTTGTGCATAATTTTTAATGAAGAATGTGGAAATAAATCATATTAGAAATACGAAAATTTATAATTTAATATCGCCGTCGTTTGAAATGTTTTATGCACTCGAATACTATACCTGTACTTACTTTCCGACAACTTAACGTTCTTGTTTACTGTTGCGCATGCCCGCTGCATCTCTATGAAACCACTCATTGCCTGCGGTCCGATGTTGCCTTAACCTAGCACTTTGCGGTACTAACGTTACGAAACTCTGTTCAGTACTGGAAGCAACTCTTCACTTTAACCGCAACTGTGTAGCTTAAAACCGCGCACAGCGCTTACGCCTTCAACAATTAGTCGCCCATCTCCAGCGGCCTGCGGTCGTTTTGCCTGTAGCATTGTCAATTGGTTTAATGACCGGTTTGTGGCTGTTTATCTGCATGTCGTTTCTTTTTTTGTTCATTCAAAATTATTAACTGTCTTCTGTCTGTTGTGTTGCTAATTCTTACTCAGTCCCCGCTCCCACTGCTGTTTCATACATAAGTAGGGGTAGCCGACATCCGTGTGTAAATGTAAACAAACACGAACGCAGTACGTCCGTCCGCGTCTTTCTTGCGTTAAAATTTATTTTACCGCTGAAGTAAATTTGAATTGCATTTTTTAATGCTACATACTAGAGGTATACGCCGCCGAGCCACGCTGCCGCCGAGTTACGAAAATATCGGCGCGGCGGCGGCGGCGGCGGCGTTCGGCGCCTAAGGAATTTTGTACAAAATTTTCATGATGTATGTACATTGAAATACATCGTTTGAAGGAACTAAATACTACTCGTATAAAAACACAATTTTACGAAATGAAAATAACATTTTAAAGGAGTTTTTTTTGCATAATTTGGAACACTGGATAAGAATATGATCTCCTTTATTTTTCCAAAAAGAGCGTAAATCAGAAAAAACATAGGTAACCTGATTTTCGATCGAAATCGTTTATTACAGTTAGATTAGGGTCGAATGCTGGTAATCTAGCAATTTTTTTTCGCAGTAGACAACTCTTTCCAATACTACAACAATACTATTATTTTATACACATACTACAACAACCAGAAAGTTATAACCAGGGAACGGATTTTATGGAAATTGCCTTTTTTTCTGCTAAAGAGATAGAGTATATTCGATTAACAATGTCCACGATTTAGATTTCCGATTCCATATATACACATTTGATGTTGCCTTTTTTGCCTTTTTTAAGGTATTTGCCTTTTTTTGCCTTTTCTACCTTTAAAAAAGTGATTATAGCATTTACAATTTTTTTTAAGATTAAAAAATATGCACATGCCCATGCGGCTTATAGGAGCGCAGGGACCTCTTGGCAAATTGGTGTTGGAAAAATTCAAAGCCGTTTTCTCAGCTAACGTAGGCTTGGAGACAATAAAGGGTGTAGATAAAATTGTAAAAGGCGAGGAAAACGCCCTTATTCCTGATAATATGAACGTTTCAAACGTTCCATATTTAAATTGGGCTCCACTTGTATCAACTTACGTCGAGCGCACATTAAGTACATTCAAAGCTTTTCTTCGCGAAAATCGAATGAAAATGCTGCCAGAAAACTTCAAAACGCATCTTGTGGTTCAATGTTACCACAACTATACAGATTAAAAATTTATGAGTTAGAAACTCGAAAGGATAAAATAGTCAAAGATTCAAAGTACAAATTTTTCATATAATGAAACTACTTCATAGTTTTTCTCTTTTTACTTGTAATATAAACATTTCTAAAATAAATGTATTTTTTGATTGTTCTTCGTATTTTCTGTCTTTTTTAGTGCCTTATTTTGCTTTTTTTGTAATAGCTAGTGCCTTTTCCTGCCTTTTTCGCTATTTTGTTTTGCCTTTTTTTGCCTTTTTTGCAATACCTAGTGCCTTTTCCTGCCTTTTTCGCTATTTTATTTTGCCTTTTCCAGCCTATTTCGTTATTTTATTTTGCCTTTTAGGTCCTAAAAATCCGTTCCCTGGTTATAACACATCAAATACTTTAACGTCAATATCTCAGAAAGCAGTTTTGGCAGAAGCAGCTTCTGTTCATCTAACTCACCCATCTAACTCTCCAATTATTAGGGATAAAACAAATACAAGTTGATTTTCCTAAGTATTTTTTTTTTTAATATTTTAAACAGACTTTCAATAAAGAGCAAACACTTTTTTTTTGTTACTTTTTACATTCGTAAGGTATTTTATTCTGGGTTCCCACATACGTATACGAGTACTAGGTGGATGTGCAAAAATTACGTTAGCATTCCTTAGTGGTGGTCAAACCCCAGGAAGGTTTTGCTCCCTCGCAACGCAATGTTTTCTACAAAGGATTAAAGTTCCCCCTTTTTGGTAAAAATTAGTTTTATTTTTCATTACATTCGATTCTCCTTAGAAAATTTGGCGCCTGGAAATTTTTACCATCTCTAAGCCATTTTTTTAAACAGTGGGTCTGGTTCGAGTTGATGGAAAAAAGTAGACCAACCTTGTTTTCAATATGTAATCCGCAAAAAATCATAAGAACTCCGTAATTTATCATAACGGTTGATAAGATTATTGCAAAAATTTATTGATAGCGACATAAATTACCCCAATAACTTAACTTTAAAAACTTTTTAATTTCTTTAAATTTAATTAGTACATACGGCTCTGTAGACAGCATACAGAGCCATGTGTGTATGGATGTGTATACCTCAGACCTTCTGTTCGCCCATTCATCAGCGTCAGGCACTCAACATTTTAATTCAAGTAGGAAGTAACGTAATTTAAATTTAAAACTAATTCAATGAATGAATTAAATAGAATTATAATCTGAATTGGCATGGTGAATGCCTAACGCTGACGAGATGACATGATAAGATTAGTAGCCTCATGGCTCTTTGGAATCTACCTTATGGGCAGTAGCGCCGGCGTCGCCGCCGCTGCCGATTCTTTTTGAAGTTGACCACGCCGCCGCCGCAAAGCCTGTCGGCGTAAACCTCTACTACATAAGTACATATGTATATTCATGCATACATAATGTGACCAACCGCACTTCTTTCGGAAGTATCTCCAGTTCTTCTTTTTGAGCCGTTGTACTTCGAACTTAACAGTACCGTCAAATGTACTTATGTGCAATTTGTTTTGTATTACTCTGCAGAAAAAGATTATCCATTGATTAAAATAACCAATTTGTAGTTAGCTTTTTTGCGGGATTCCGATAAATAACTAAATTTTAATTATCAATGTTAAGTTAGTTGTAAATAGTGATGTGCTGAGCCGATAGTTTGAAGTATTGATCGATACTTGGTACCGTTTTAAAAAGTATCCAATACTTTTGATACTCGGAACCGAAACGTTTAGGCTTCCAATAAGAACGTATTTAGACTAAAACTAAAAGCGGTTTAGGAGAGCCTAGCCTATCAACAGCAAGCGTAGTGGCTAACAAAGGTTTTAATTTCTATTTTCCATCACCACAATGCAGAGAAACTCTTCCTTATTTTTTTCTAGATAAATCGGACGATGTTGTCTTTGTAGGCCTGAAAGACTTCCTTCTTCCGTCAGAACAATTTTCTTAAATTTTATATCTACGAAGGTGGAAACTGATAAAATGGTATTTTACTGTTGCGACAAGGCGATGAGAGTATTTTGGATATGTGGTGTCTACATTGCTTAGTACAAATTGTTCAACTTTTGGGAAAGCATCTTCTTACTCGTATTAATTGTGAAGCATATTCATAGTCGAAAGAAAGTTGATGTCACTTTTTTGACAGATATTCTATTGAAAATTATGTCAAAAAGCTCCATTTATGTTATTATTGGGTACCGAAAAGGAAGTATAGGGTACCGAAATCTTTCTGAAGTATGAGTACCGGCAACTCAGCACATCACTAGTTGTAAAGTCGTGCAGGACTCATGCATACGTTATCGGGAGTTTGTTTTCTTTACAAGCTTCCATTTCAATATCCTCATACAAAAATTACTTTCAATGCAATTTATTTTCTGCACTTGCAGATTCTTTGCCATATTCAGGACAAATAAAATAAAGGACGAAATTTTATATTATCATTTTGATGTTACGTCTGATCAAATTCAAATATGAGAACACCTACAAAAAAACGTGTACACAAATAAGCAAATATGTAATGTTAAATAAAATAAGTAAATAAATAAAAATATAAGAAATTTAAAAATTCTTTTTTATACCCGAGCGCACTTGTGCACAAGGGTATATTAATTTTGTTCACATAACGGTTGTTTGTAACAGCCAAAACGAATCGATATAGATATAGACAAATGTATACATAAATGATCAGGATGAAAAAAGAAATCGATTAAGCCATGTCTGTCTGTCCGTCCGTCTGTCCGTCCGTCCGTGTACACGATAACTCGAGCAAAAATTGAGATATCTCAACGAAATTTTGTACGTAGGTTTCCCTTAATCCAAGGTAGGTTGGTATTGAAAATGGGCGAAATCGGACTTTAACCACGCCCACTTACCATATAACGGTAATTTCCAGAAATACGAAAACTGCGATATTTTAGTAACTAATGAAGATAATTCACTCAAAATTGATATTTATAATAAGTTTTAGACGAAAAATAAGAACATTATAAATTTTTGGAAAATAGGCGTAGCCACGCCCACTTATGGTTACATGTGTATACCTTGGTAACCGCTGCACCAATTTCTTCCAAACTTGGCACAGTTGTTGGCCTTCGCACAACATACCAAATGGCCGAAAATTTTTAAAATCGCTCAATAACCACGCCTACTTCCCATATAACGGTAATTTTCAGAAATACGAAAACTGCGATATTTTAGTAACTACTGGAGATTATTCACTCAAAATTGATATTTACAATAATTTTTAGTCGAAAAATAAGAATATTATAAATTTTTGGAAAATGGGCGTAGCCACGCCCACTTATGGTTACATGTGTATATCTTGGTAACCGCTGCACCAATTTCTTCCAAACTTGGCACAGTTGTTGGCCTAGAGAAATACAAAATCTTCGATAAATCAGTAAATATTGGAGCTAATTTATTCAAAATTGATGCTTGCAACAATTCTTTACCAAGAAATACGTTTATGGTAAAATTTTGGAAAATGGGCGTGGCACCGCCCACTTATGATCACATATTAGTATATCGGTAACCGTTCTACCAATTTGTACCAAACTCGGTGTGGTTATTGTGCTTGCCACATATAAGCACAACGTTGAAAATTATTGAAATCGGACTAAAATAACGGCCGCTTCTCATATAACGGTAAATTTCAGAAATGCTTGAAACTTCAATATTTCGAAATTGAAGGACGCTAATTTACTCAAAATTGATACACCCCGGCTTACCATCTAGCGGAAGGTTTCGGAAAGGTGAAAAAAACATATATTTAATACTTGCGCCGGGTATTTAATGTTCGGCTCCGCCCGAACTTAGACTTTCTTACTTGTTTATAGATAGTTTATGTCCAAAATTAGTTAACCACAAGTTAGTAGATATCTTATGGAAAGGAAACCAGTTCTCACTATTTTGCGTTCATCGCCCTTCAAAAGTAGTTAGTTACGGCCAAAGGAAATAGTTAATAAATAGCTACTACTAGTCGACTACTAGTTAGTTAATAGTTAGCTACAAACTAGTCCCATCTGCTGCAAGGTACGTTTTAAGTTGAGTTTTCATTAACTGATTCGAACAATTTTAAAAAGTTATGTCGTTTTCGTTTCTACAAGAAATATTGCCTTCTCATTGCCCTCTTCTTATTATTTGTGCGTAAAGGACCAAGAGAAGGTAACCTTTTTTTGGTAGAAAAGTAACTTTTTGCAAATCATTTTACGAAAAAATTTTATGAAATATTAATAAGAAGATAGCTAATAATAATAAAGAAACTCGCACACGGTCAATTAATAGGAAAAATGTGATCCACAAATAGTGTGGCCAGACATGAATTTTTAATTGAAGCGGCTGTAATTTCAATTATGACTTTATTCCTCGTCTATACAATTTTGAATATGACTATTGCCCCTATTATGAGTTGCATTCGATTTTCGACTGTGGTCGAAGTGCTGAGCGAACGAATTTTCATTTGGTATTATGGCGCTCATTCGATGAAGAATAGCGCTATTGTGAATTTCGCTCGTTTAGGTTGTTCACAATAGTATATTTTTCACCGCTGAGAAGCTTTGTTTACAAATCGAGCAAACTAAATAGTGTGCTTATACATATTTATGTAAATTTGTTCTAATTAAAATGAAATAAAAAAGAAAGCGAGTTTATAAAAACGTGGTAAAATGAGTACAACGAGTTCTCGTTCAACGACTCGTCAGAGGATGAGAGCTTAGTAAACTGGCCAGGAGTAGCAAATGTTTAAGAGAGTTTAAGTTTATTAGTCTTTCGAATATATTTTGATATAAAATATATTTAAGAAATTTGTCTACAGATTCATTAAAAAGTTCCGGCCATCTAAAGAGCGTTTGTGAGCCAAATCTATTTAAAATATTTTAAAACTATTAACAGCGCTGCGATTTTGTTCTCAGAGATCGTGCCAACAGAGTATTTCTTTCACAAGTAAAACCAGCCTTTCGAGCTTGTGTTTAGTATTCACGATGTTAGAACTGCATGAAATTAATAAAAATTATTTAAAATTAGTGTCTAGCCGCCAAAATATAAGAAACATATACAAAATCATACATTTATCACAATTTTCTAACACATCGCCACACCATCGAAAGCAAAATTCTGTTCGACAGAAAATTCGATACTCAACGAAAATTTCGACACGCTTGCATAGCTCATAATACGAATTTCACTTTCGATCTTCGATCTTCGACAGCCAGCGAAGATCGAAAATCGAATGCAGCTCATAATAAGGGCCTATATTTCACTTTTGGATAGGAAATAACCTGGTATATGGTTTTATTTCCAAAACAAAATGGAAATATGATCTCATGGCCTTATTGCATATGGTGTTATTGCACCCCACCCTAAATGATGCCCTAAGTATAGGGCTGCCAGACGTCCCGATTTTCCCGGTCTTAGACTATTTGTCCCGGTGTCCCGGTCCAACCTTAAAATGTCCCGGGTTTCGTTTAAGTGCCCCGGTTTTCGATTTGATTTCACAAATTTTGAATACTGGGGGAAATAACGCATAGTAAACATGAATATTTTTTTATTTGATTATCATTTTAAAATGTTCATATTTAAAAATAATACTTTCATACCACGCACGCGTGGTGTTGAATCAAACTGAACATTTGAATGTACATTTACATGTCTGGCTATAGCCGAGTGCGCGAAGATGCTTGCCACAATTTGTTAAATTCCAGAGGGTCAGGGTTCAAATCCCATTACAGGCAGCATGGAATTTGAATATTTTTTTAACTTAGTTATGAAAAAGCATCCGTCAAGTGCAAAGCGCTTTATTTTAATATTGGCGTATTAGAATTAAATATTTCGGTACTAAATACTAAAATTTGTATACTTAAATGTATTACGAGTTGGGTTGGTGCTCTTTCATATGCGTTTTTTTTAATCTACCACGTTTTGCACAAGCAATAGTTGATGATTAATATAAGTATGTCCCTAAATACTTTAAAATGGCATGCACAGAGTTTTACAATTATATTAAGCAAAAGCCAGAAGTTTTGAAACAAGTTCACAGCAACGAAAAAAATGCTGTTATTTTAATATTACCTTATACTCAATTTTTTTTTCTTTCATGAAACCTAGTGTTATTGGTTCGGAGACTCTTTCATCAGTCCACAATTTCTAATCAGATCTTTTAGAAAAATTTTGAAAATGTAGCTGTTGATCCAATTAGTAAAGTGCAAGTCTGAAGTTACTAGAAAATTTGGTTTATTTATTTATTTTTTTGCTGACAGTGTGTTCCATATAAAAAAACTTATCGAACATAGTTTGAATGGAAGAAACTCTCAGTAAAAACCATACCAAAAATCAACTAAGTTTTTATGGGCTGCAAAACTTCATTTTCCAAAATTTTTTTAAAACTGTTTTATAAACTGTATTTTTATAAAGAACAAAAAAAGGTGCATGCATTGTGGAAAATTCTCTGTGATTTAGTTGTGATAAGTTGTTTTGTTTTGTTGGTGTACGTTTTAACGATCTCATAACCTCATGTTTTTATGTTTTTGTTTATGTCTGTCAAAATAAAAGTTTACTTCATCTTTTCGTACGTAATATTCGTCGAAACGAATGGGAAGGGAGCGAGAGGCCCCCCACCCCTTAAGTGTCCCGGTTTGGCAACAGAGATATCTGGCAGCCCTACCTAAGTAGAAATGAGTATTTATAATATCCCTTCAACTCCTTTTAAGAAGAACTTCTCAGCCATAAGCAATTAAGGGAAGTAAAAGTTCATTTTACTGTTATTTCTTTTATATACTAACACCCAAATTCATAAAAATATAATAGCTTTATAAATCGAAAATTTGTATGAAAATATCACTTTTAGAGGTATTTAAATATATTTTATTTTTTATGAATACGGCCATAAGTTTATATTGTTATTGAATAAAGTTTAATTTTTCATTTAAAAAATTAATTTAATAAACGTATACCAATTTTTTTATATTTTGCTTTTACTTCTTTGAGCTATTAACTAGTTGGTCACATTATGCATACATATTTACTTGTTTACATTTTTTAGACTTTTTGTATGCCAAATGCACACTAAATAGCTTTTTAAGCACCAGCATTTGCAGGGATAGTTTTTCCAATAAAGCTAGGAGCGATAGTATTAACAGCTGATACCTGCCATTTATGAAGTCATAGGCACTCCCACCACTGTGGCATAGCATAGAAACAGCATAGAAGAATAAAAACAACTGTGTAATTCGTGAAATTTTGCGCGATCGTAAAGTAAAACATCAAAGTGTGTCTCATATAATGTGTGTATTTTGGCAAGAGAACAGCAAATGAATTTCCAATCATTAATTTTGATCAAATATTTAGAAAGTTATACCGTTTAAAACAATTGTATGTACTTACGGAGGACACTGGCGGGTCAAAGGGGTATATTCCGAGGAGCTTGGTGTCAATCGGTCCCTCCGGCTGGAAAATGATGCTAGCATATTTCAGGCTGAAGTTCTGAGCATATGTGAAGCCTGTAGAATACTAAAGAATAGTGCTACCAGGAAAAAAAGAGCGGTTATTTATTGATCAAAATATACACAAACATGGAAAAAAATGTATTCTTATCAAAACCACTTCCAATAATTTCGAACCTGTGCGTATAAACGTGGTATATATAACTCGTACAAGTAACCCTGCAAAAAATGCGACTAATCCGGGATGACTTCGGGAGCAATCGCAAAGGAGCATGCGAATAATACCACTTTTGATCTCTTTATATGAAAATATTCGAGCATGTCCTATGAAGAGACTAATTGTTCCCCGATAATTTCACATACGGCTCACCCAAATTTAGATCTTGCAGCATACGGCTATTGAAAAAACATCACTCATGTCATACAGATGTTAGTACATATGTTAGCTTTTTGTAGCTAACTACAAGTGATATATTTTATAGAAATATTGCAAAAGCAAGTGGGTTATTTTTTATCAATTGATAATTTTTTTCTGTAGGAGGCAAATACGTGCATAATAATCTTTGTATTAAAATACTATTTTTAAATACGAACATTTTTAAACGATAATCAAATATAAAGTATTCATTTTTACTATGCATTATTTCCCTCAGTGTAATGAAAATCGAACTATTACACAGGCCAACAAAATTTAAACAATGTTATATTGACTAGAACATTACAGCCGATTCTTAAAGGATTTTTTCGTTGAATCCGAATCTGACTCTAAAGATATTAGACTGGCTCTAGTTTTCGAAAAACTAAACGGTTAACGGCCTTTATCCACAGTACCAGGTTGACCGAGCTTTGCCCGGAGTGCATATACTTTTTAAAGTTTTCAAGATTTGGGTAGCTTTAAAAAAATATTTTGGAAAAAAAAATAGATTTCGATATCTATTAAGTAAATAATTCCTTTCTCTAAAATTTACCCTATGGGGAAAATCTCTAGTTCTGAACTGATGCGCTTCTAGTACATTTAGACCCAGTACTGGTTCGCGATAAATCTCTTTTGCATGCAAGCAACTGGCGAATTTAACATAACGATGTCCTAGGAAGTGTCAATTGCCCCCCGCTGCATCCCTTTTACGATAGTTCCGAACTAGTCCTAAATTCTATAGTTCCGAACCAGTTCTAAAATCGTATGTGCGATTTTAAGTTATTTTGGAAGAAATGTGTTTCCAATTTGAAATTAAATTTGTTTCAATGATTGTAAGAAATGTACGTTTATATACCTTTAGCTGTAGCTGAGTTTGCAGAGGTGATCGCTGTTATTTCTTAGATTCCAGACGGTCCCAAGATGTTGAAATGATAACACAAATTTTTGTTTTGTATTACCAAGCTATAAAAAAGCATATACGAAGCGCAGAATAGAAGCGTATTTGAACGAAAAAGCCGCCGAACACATATCTATGTAAAGTAAACAAGCCCACCGAACTAGTTCAAAATTCGACAAATAAGGTCTAGTTCTTGACATATTGGTTTTGTGTTTTTCAGTTTTGAAATTGGTTTTTGTTGTTTTTATTCATCTTATCTTGAGCTTCATATGTTCATAGTACTATGATATTACCACAATTAAGGAATGTGGCCAACCTATGAACATATGAAGCATAAGATAAGATGAATAAAAACAACAAAAGGTCTAGTTCGTTCGGCATCCCTTTTTCTATAGTTCCGAACCATTTCTAAATTCGTCACTTTAGATATCGATTTCTAGTGAAAAAAAATTTAAAAAAATTAGTTTTTTAAAAGTACCACTTTTCGCCGATTTTGGACTGGTGGGGATCTAGTTCATATCGGACTAGTTTCTGTTTGGCGATAAAGACCTAGTACGGAACTAGAAATTTGATTCACTAGTCCGCGGTTTCCCTGCAGGGTAGGTGGCAACCCGAAATACGCTGGAATGAATGGTACATATCTTGAGCGTATATGTACTATGTATACATAAAAACAATGTTGATTGAAATAAAAAAAATAAAAAAAGTATTACATAGAAACGTTGCAAACCTGATGGAAAATATTTTCTGACCAAAGTTCTCAACCATACCTTTAATTTGACATCCGTATTGCGATGTTTTCGTCGGCCGCTGTGGAGTAGTGGTAAGCAGTGGGCGTTTCCACTCCGCAGCACCTGGGTTCAAGCCCGGGTCAAAGCAACATCGCAAAAAATATAGAAAAAAGGTTTTTCTTAACAGCGGTCGCCCCTCGGCAGGCAATGTCAAACCCCCGAGTGTATTTCTGCCATGAAAAATAGCTTCTCATAAAAATACAATCGCTGTTCGGAGTCGGCGTAAAACTGTAGGTCCCTCCGATTTGTGTGAGAACATAAAGGCGCACGCCACAAGTCGGAGGAGAAGCTCGGCCAAACACTAACATATGTGTAAGCGGCAATCTATTATTATTGTTATATTATTGCGATGTTTTAGATAAATTGTGTAAAATCGAAAATAAGTGGCAACCTTACATTAATATCCTAAGAGATAACATTTTGTATATAGGGAAAGCATTGTTTAAGAACCTTCTCTTGGTACCCATGAATAGTAATATTTTACCATTTTTCAAACAAAATATTAAATAAATATGCGATTCAAAATAGGTGGCAACCCTATTAAAATATTTTTGAATTAGGGATCTTTAAAATACCTTCCATTTGATACCCATATTATGATTTTTAATTAATAGTAAGTATCTAATTTCGAATAGATGGCAACCTTATACGAGCCTTCTCGGAGATAATGCATATTCAGATAAAATTAAAATCCAAAAGATTATCTTTGTACAAAATTTCATCAAAATCGTTAGAGCCGTTTCCGAGAAATCGTTAGATCCGCTTCCGAGAACCCTATGGATATATATATATATATACAAGAATTGCTCGTTTAATGTAATAAGATACTGCAGAAATTCCTGTACAAATCTTTGAAGTACAACTCGAAGTTTCATGAATTAATCACCAAGTACCGATGGACACTGACTCTAGCAGTGGAAATGATGAAGAGGAAGACACCTTTAAACCCAAGTTGCTTGACAACTATAGCCAATTAAAAGTTTCAAGACCAGATTCGAGCTCTACGAAACGAATACTATAGGGATCGGCTGTAATATTTTAGTCAACATAAATTTTGTTGGCCTGTGTTATGTTCTCTTAGATGAAGGTTAAAACTTGAATCTCAGCCTCTTTAGAAATTTCCAGCGCCTTAGATTCATTTAACACAAGTGGTCAAAAACAGGCAAAACAAGAGTTAAACAAAACCGTGCGTACTCGTATAAAAGACTGTTTCCAATTGCTTTCAGTGTTCGGACTATTCTTTTTTGAATTTTTATACCCGAGCGAACTTGTGCACAAGGGTATTATAACTTTGTTCACATAACGGTTGTTTGTAACAGGCAAAACGAATCGAGATAGATATAGACAAATGTATACATAAATGATCAGAATGAAAAGAGAAATCGATTAAGCGGTGACTGTCTGTCCGTCCGTCCGTCTGTCCGTCCGTCTGTGCACACGATAACTCGAGTAAAACTTGAGATATCTTAACGAAACTTGGTATGTGAACTTCTTTCCGGCGTAGGACGGATGGTATTGAAAATGGGCAAAATCGGACGATAACCACGCCTACCTCCCATATAACGGTAATTTTCAGAAATACGAAAACTGCGATATTTTAGTAACTACTGAAGATTATTCACTAAAAATTAATATTTATAACAATTTTTAGACAAAAACTAAGAATACTATAAATTTTTGGAAAATGGGCGTAGCCACGCCCACTTATGGTTACATGTGTATATCTTGGTAACCGCTGCACCAATTTCTTCCAAACTTGGCACAGTTGTTAGTCTTACTACAGCATACTAAATGGCCAAAAAATTTTAAAATCGGACAATAACCACGCCTACCTCCCATATAACGCTAATTTGGAGAAATACGAATTCTTGGATAAATCAATAAATATTAAAGCTAATTTACTCAAAATTGATGCTTGAAACAATTCTTTACCAGAAAATACGTTTATGATAAAGTTTTGGAAAATGGGCGTGGCACCGCCCACTTATGATCACATATATGTACCTCGGTAACCGTTCTACCAATTTGTACCAAACTCGGTATGGTTATTGTGCTTGCTACATAAAAGAAAACCGTTGAAAATTGTTGAAATCGGACTAAGATTACGGCCGCTTTTCATATAACGGTAAATTTCAGAAATGCTTGAAACTGCAATATTTCGAAATTTAAGGACGCTAATTTACTCAAAATTGATACACCCCGGCTTACCATCTAGCGGTAGGTTTCGGAAAGGTGAAAATCATATACTTAGTACCTGCGCCGGGTATATAATGTTCGGCTCCGCCCGAACTTAGACTTTCTTACTTGTTTGAATATTAAATGGCAGCTTTTAGGCTTTCATATCCTCCCTTACAGAGAGATATATTGCGTCCATTTATTGTTTTATAGAGGCTCGAAATTTTAGTAAGCAGTTTTGTATTCCGTTGAATTTTAGTACAACAAAGTGTAAGTTTGACGCTCATGCACGTTTTCTTCCATATTAAAACAAAGGGCGAGCACACGTTGCGTGGAGAAAATGAGGAACATTAGTTGTTTTGCTTGCCTAAGTGCATTGCAGTTGAGATGCGCAAGAAGTTGTTGCTCGAATGGCATAAGAAATAACTTAATAAAAGTAATTATTTTGTGTTTTTAGGGGAATCTGTTATTGCACCATGGTAAGTAAGGCTAAATATTTCCGGAATATCACCCAGTTTTTTTATAAAAAACACACTAAAAATTAGATAATTACCAATGTCTGTTTATTGCTTAAGGAGTTTCAATGGTTTCCTTGTTTTTATATTGTCGCGAAATAATACTCATAGAAAAAAACCAATTTTTTTTATTTATTCCCAGAATGCTTCTTTTAGGTGAAAAAGCAGTTTTTATTTAAATAGCTTATTTCTCCAAACGTGTTCAAATGGCATATACGGAAAATTGTTGCCGAAGAAGGATTAAACAAAAAGAGTGCCTCCCAAAAACCATGGCATGAAACCATGAAGAATGTCATGAAGAAGTCGGAAAAAACTTCAACATTAGCGTGTGTGATAAATGAGATTCAAAGTCACATGCAAGTGGTTAAAAAGCATGCCTTTAATGTTAAAAATCAGTACTATGCTTATCGGTTAGTATACTGTTTTCTAACAGTTTCTAAACCTATTGCATCCTTTAGATAACTTTTAAAAAAGAGACATTCTGGAAAATATTTTACAAAAATGCAAAAATAAGAAAAAATTATAATTTCTTAAGAGCCTGAAAGTAGTTCTGCATAAATTTTCACATTAGTAAACGATTTAAGATTTATAACCAAGATATAAAAAATACCTGCCATGTACACTTTTTTTGGAAACTACCCACATACAAATGCATATGAAAAATACATGAAAACGATCAAGTTTGTTTTTTTTTTAATTTTCGCCTTGCTTTTTATCAATAGACTGTTGTGCGAAGGGAATCGAAATCTGCATAAAAATCGCAATCCCGCAAGCTTGCGGAATCGAGGTCATCAATCCCGCAGATCCCCGGTATTTGCAGGACTGAAAAAAACATATTATTTCCTCTAAATAGCTATATTCAAAATTAATATGTAAACAAGACGATTTGATTTAAAAAATCTACGTATTTGTTTTTAATTAGGTTGACTTTTTGATAATATTTCCAAAGAGTGATAAAGTCTTTAAAGTTTCATCTTTTAAATTCGACATTATTTTATTGCACAGTCAGGAATTTTTGATTTTGGTGATAATGCATAGGTAAATGGTATATGGTCAAAATCGCTATATCTGTTGGGTATTTTTCCGAAGAAAATATATCATAATAAGAGTTACTGTAGTGTTCTATCCGATCTGAAACCATACCCGCTCGCTGTAATCCCAAAACTAGCTAAAACATAATGAAGGGCTGAAAAATGCTTTCCTGCAGAAGGGCTTATCCATTTACAATTTACGCTAATGCATAAATTTATTGTTTAGGCCTTCATGCAAAACCAAATAATTTAAAGGTCGAACAGCGCTAATGTAAAAGTGCATTGACTTGAGCCGAGCACACAAACATACTCAGGCATATATACGGCCTACCTTTATTGCTACGCCGTTAGCAATACATGTATTATTTCCCGTTGTAATATAATTTCGTTAAGTTTCCCCTCCGAGCAGTTGGCTGCCGGCGGGTAAACTTAACTTTGTCACTTCATTCGAGCTATCAAGGAGACCGGACGACTTCAGCCATTACCCAGCGATACAATTCAAATGTACACCCACTGAGTTATTCGATAATAAAGCCTATTGAAATTATAGCTATTATCTACTAATACACTTGGTTGTGTTTCATTTTATTTTCTTTTTTTCAAATTAACATTGGTGCTACTCCGGGAGTTGCGACCCATTGGTTCACCGATCGTTCATGGTCCATCTACGCCGAAATTCAAAGTAACCATCATTTATATATATAATCAAAGGTCACGGAAGCTATCACAAAAACGCCCCAGATTAGATTCACGGATCGAGCAGACGTCTTTCCATACAAAATAGTAAGGAGCCGAAGGACCGATATACACGGTGCGGCAACAACGCAAAAGCGCTCAAAATTACCACCAGCTCACCAGAAACCCTACCGACACAGCGACACATAAAGGCGCAAATCTTTCCAGCAAACAGCACAAGTCACCAAAAGTTCAAAAACTAGTTTCAAAGGTACGTGGTTGTCGTTTCAAGCACATTATTTTATGTATTATTGGTGAAAACGCGATAAATCCCGAAAAATTCGCGCACTTAAAAGCCAGTAATAACCGATAGTGATTTTGTGGAAAATCGTGAACAGTGAATTTCAATTATTAATATAATTTGTCAAAACATTAAACAAAACTTGTGAGTATATGTACATACATACATACGGGTATACAAGACGAACAGTAACACCAGTGCGCGCGACAGCGATTTCAGTAAAAACTTTTCACGTAAGTTGTTTGTGTAACTATTCGTTTAAACAAAACTGCAACACACTTTTTTCACTAAGTTTCGGGGCTCAAAATTATTTTCCCATATCTGCAAAGTACATATTCGATTCGATGATTATTGGCTTTCATCACGTTTATTATATTTAGTTCGTGTTGCATTTGGGCATTCCCATGGTGGCGCTCGTGACAGTCGTACGATTTCAATGTGATACAAAAAAGGAATACCATTTGTTTTCTTTAACTTTTTTGGGCCATTGTATAGCACATAATTAGCTCTATATTTAACCGAAAAATGAAATCAATCGAACTGCTTGGTCCTGAAATATAAGCATTTGAAGAGAGTGTCGTTACGTGACAAAAAATGGGAGTTGATTTTTTCTTTTCTTACAAAATCGCAAAACTCTGTGAATTGTGGATGGCTATTTTCATGAAACTTATTTTAATATAATTTGGAGCAATTCTAGTTGTTTTTAGAGTTTTTTGAATTAATGCAAATTGTTTCAATTCTCTTTTACAACCCCAAGTGTGAAACGTGACGTGACGTGGCGTCACGTGACATAAATTTCCATCGTTATATTTTTGTTAATATTGCTTTTAAATGAATTTTCAACGCAAATAAAACATGTATTTTATGTATAATTTACTTTATATTTTGACTTCAGCGCCATTTCAGGGCCAATTTATTAGAAATCTATGATTTATTATGTTTCAACCACATACCCCAAATTCGAACCAAATCGGACCATAAATACGGTTTTTCGAAATATCTCGACCTTGGCACCACCTAGGAAGACCATTTTATGCAAACATGATTCTACTTATATAGCCAGTATATCAGTATATATTTTAAAAAGCAGACAAATCGGCCCGTAAATACGTTAGATATAAAACTTTTATTTTTTTGTCGTGGTGGACCTTCCGCTGGAAACACCCATTTTCAATTCTTTACGTACATATACACATGTATGTATGTACATCAACATTAACACATCACGGAGTTTTGATTCTAACCTCACCCTGCAGCGGAAATACTAGTACAGAACTAGTGAGTTCACTAGTTTTCGGGAGTCGAATACCGGTACCTTGCAAATCTACCAGCCATGCTTTCTACTGTCGCATTTAACATGGAGTTGTCCTAGGAGGTGACAATTGACTCCCGCTGCGTAACTTTTCACTAGTACTTGTAGTAGTAACATGTAACCTGTAACCGAACCACTTTTTTTCGTTGTGCACTTCACAGATACTTTTTCATAATTAAAAAAAAAAACGAAAATAAAGATTTTAAATTATATGTTCTGCATAGTGAGATTTGAACTCGAACACTTTCGGTCGCAATTAATTGCAGCCAGCATCTTTGCGCACCCAGCTACAGGCACAACATAAATAAATAATATAAAAAAAAAAACTGTTTAATATACAACGCTTTTATAAATGGACTAAAAAGTAGAAAATAATATTTCTCATTCCCATAGAATTTGTTTTGATAACTTTTGATTTTGAAATTTTAGCAAAAGTCGTTGTAACCAATTTATGAGATTGAAAATGAAAAGCGTGGGGCGCATATAATAGCCACCTGAATTGATATGAAGGGTAATATATGTTCATATGTATGTGGATATATGAATAATGACCGCATAAAATCGATCTCAAATTTGTACTTTCGCTGAAGAAATTTTAGGTCTATGTTATGTAGTTTGCCTATTGTCAATTAAATATAATGCTTTGTATTGCATGCGTCCCACGCTTTTCATTTTCAATCTCATAAATTGGTTATAACGACTCTTGCTAAAATTTCAAAATCAAAAGTTATCAAAACAAATTCTATGGGACTGAGAAATATTATTTTCTACTTTTTAGTCCATTTATAAAAGCGTTGTATATTAAAAAGTTTTTTTTTTTTATATTATTTATTTTCTACTTTTTTGTCTTGTCTGTATAAAATTTTGCGATAGATATTAAAATAATTCAACGATATTAATAGAAAGGTGCACACACATGCATTTACATATGTATGTACACACAAACGAGCACCAACCCACCATGCAAAACATGAGAAATAGGCGACAATCGTCCATGGCAACAAATTGGCGACTCGCCGATTTATTGCCGTAGGGAGAAATCGGAAACATTATTTCTTTTATGTCATTTTAGGAATATGTTTTCAAAAATTCCCAGACTGATGAACTCCGCGTCAACAGGATTCTTCAAAAACATATAATTTATGCCCAAGAAAGGGTTGAAAAATTAGGAAGCTCCATAGAGACGAAAATAGTTAATTTCGTTTAAAAATTATAAGTTTGAGTTCAAAAACAAATGAAACATTGAGAAATAATAAAATTGTTGCAAGAAATTATTATTTAAATATCGCTTGTAGCAATCATAAAACGACTCATTCAGGTAATAAGAAAACGACTCGCCCAGGCGAGTTGCCTGTGGCGGACGTTTTAGAGCGACTGGTAATAAGAAATCGATACGATGGCGATATTGCCGGCAATAAATTTGTTGCTTAGGGCGACAAGTTTTCTTATGTCCGGCAACAAAAATTGTCTGGTGGGAATTAATTTTATTTAAAGAAATGGCGTGTCGTCTATTTCCGCTGTAGCGAACGTAGTACATAGGCGACATCTAGATGTCATCTACCTCGCCCCATTCACTACAGATGTCGCCCTATGCACTATGCTTTTTTATAGGAACTTTTCAAAGCAAAGGTTTTATGGTGTCGGACACACAACATTGAAAGTTTCTGGATCCACAACATTGAAAGTTTCTGGAGCCACAACATTGCAAGTTGATAAAAGCGTTGTAATAACGTTGTAAAATGTGCTTTCAAATGTTCGCTTTGAATCAAGCCAGGCAACGATTTGTTCAAATTTAAACTTGTCTTTGCTATTGTCTTTGCTATTTATTTTCCTGTGATCGAACGTACAAAAGCTGCAGCGTGGCGTTGTTTGAAATTTTATTATTGGGCTGAACTGATTCTTGATAATTTTAACGAAATTGTCACTTTAACGCGCTATATCTCAGTCGTTTGTGTATCGATCGATTTGAAATTCACACAATAAACTACAAACTATTGCAAAGAATTTAAGTTTAACACCACTTCTTACTACTCACTACAAATAAAACTACAGGTTCATAACTTTTTTATGAGAATTAAGAGGGTGTTTGTTTTCAAATGCAAAAGCTGTGTTATAATTAAATTTTTTGTTTTAAAACAGTGTTGTAGATGACTATGTAGGGAAGTTTTTGCGAAAGTTTCAGAATTAAACATCAAGTAGTTGCAAAGTTATAACATATTATTATGACTCACACGGTGAGCAGATTAGGGCGCTGCGCTCTAAAAGGCTTTATAACTCGGAAAAGTAAAAAAAAAGTCCTTTTTTATTAGTGATTTATATGTTAAAAGACTTGATCTTTCGATTGAGATAACTAAAAACAATATTAAAAATTACCATAATTCAGAAAAATTACAAATAAATTTTCGTTCAGAATTTTCACCACGAAAATGGGAAAATTTTGGAAAACGCTCAGTGCCATCGCACAGCCCGTACAAAAATCTATAGAAATCATTGTTTTCGAATCATTTTTCATTTTTCCTATTTTCTGTTTGCTTCGCAGCTAGTCGAACAGTAGCTTGTTTTGCACCGCTCAGGGCGCAGGGACATTTGACGTGAATTGCCCCCAAAATAATTTAAGAAATAGAAATGTTATGTAAAAAGGGGTATTTACATATGTATTGCTTTATTTTGGTACTTTTAAGTCCGATATTTGCGTGGTGGTCACACGAGGGAAACATAACATGGATAAGTATTCAAAATGTATTATTTGTATTTAGATGATAAATAACAAATTCCTTTATGTAATAAGGGAGCACAATTATATTAAAACGGCCAATAACCTTTAGAAAGTGCAATATGTAACCAATATCTCGATTTATTACTACCTGGATCATAATATGCTATTGGAACTAGTAATGTAACTAGTACGAAAGCGACAATTGTCTCCGAACCCGCTGCAGGGCACTTGTTATTAATTTGGTTGGCACATATTGAGTTCACTTTAAATTTTCATCCACAAAATCACTATTCGCGTGCGGCACACAATATTGGACAAATAAGAAGTCACTTCGGAATAAGTAGACAAATAATTCAATTACAATTGACAGTTGGGTGGCGAGTTTTAGATTCTGCAATCAGAAGAAAAAAGTAAAATATATATACATACTTAAAGATACATACATACGTATAACCATTAAAACATACATACATATATATATTATTACAAATAAAAGAATATTTCTTGATTCGTGTGAAAGTATACTAGAAATTCTTGTGTTAAAATCTGGGATTGTGGTGGTCTCTAAGCATTTTTCTTAAGTGAAGTCGTACTTGAATCTTGGTCTCCAGTGGTTTCTCTGTACTAAATAATACCTGCCAGTTTGCAAACATTTTTTGTTCTAATCAACAAAAATGGATAAATTCATAAAATTGACTGATGCTGTGGCAGAATTTGAGGCCGACTATAGTGACACGGCCCAAACTGACCACACAAAATATACCCTCACTCTTCAGCAAGAGGAACTTAAGGCAATATGGAGAGAAGTAAAAACAGCTTACGAAGAATTAGTACATTCCGACACGTTAGACGCTAAAGGAGTCTCTACGGTTAAGCCTAGGTATAAGTGCTCCTATTCTGTTTATTTGCGCTGCATGTCGAACATGTCAGATTTCCAGGCAAAGTTAGTTAAGGGCGAAAAAGATACAGAGGGCGCGTCTGTCCAGGAACACAATATACATCTGCGATACGGACGTGTTCAAAGGCGACTACCTCTCTTGACCAGCATTCCGAGACATGTTTACGGCCATATATATACTGAATAAGCGCCTTACCCCGGTTGGAAATTATTCCACCTCAACCAAAAAACACAGGGGGAGGCCAAAGATATCGTCCAAAAATGCCCACTTACTAACGAGGGATTTGTCACTGCATGGAAAAATTTAACTGATAGGTACGAGAACAAACGTATTCTCATAAACTCCCAGTTACAAATTCTTTTTAATTTAAAGTCGGTAGAAATCGAGTGCGGAATCTCGATTAAGAAACTACAGCGAGATAAAAATAATTGCATCTCATCATTAAAAAGCCATAAAATTGACATATCAAACTGGGATGCAATATTTACTTATCTCTGCTCAACGAAGTTGCCAGAAAGTACCTTAGCATTGTGGGAACAAACGATCAAGAACAAGACGGAAATATCCAAGTGGGAGGATATGGACAAATTTCTGTCCAACAGATTCCAAACTCTTGAAACCGTCTCGGGCATAACAGATATTAAACATACCAAAACCCCAAAGCCCCACAATAGTAGGCATACAAATGAAACACCGCAAAAAAGACTTGGCGCATTTCAAGCTTCTGTAGCCAAAACCATGTGCAAATTCTGCAAAAGCAGTAACCACAAATTATCGAAATGCCACAAATTTCTCGAACTCACGGTGTCAAACAGAATAGCCTTCATTAAAGAAAATCATGGCTGCTTGAACTGCTTATCCTTTGGACATACTGTGTCAAGGTGTACATGCTCATTTAACTGCAGCACCTGTCACCAAAGGCACCACACGCTCCTGCATAATCAAGCAACTCAGCCAAAAGCAGCCATGAACCAAAGGCAACAACCAAATTTTTCAGATGATACGCCGTCAACTTCTGCGCAAGCTCAGGCCAGACGCAACTCTGAAAAAGGAAATAGAAGTCCGGTTAATAACGTTAAGTCCTGTTTTGCCAACACGAACAAGGGGGTCCTATTAGGAATGGCACGTGTCAATATCTTCTTCAATAATACTAATTTTTCAGCCCGTGCACTAATAGACTCCGGTTCGGAATTCTCATTCATAACAGAAAGACTTAAACGCCGAATTAACCTACCATCCAAACGTTTGAATGCTCAGGTGTCAGGCATCAACAACACCGTTTCAGCCCAAGTCAAAGAAGCGTGTTTAATACAGTTGCGGTCACCGATTGACCCTTTAATAATCATAGATAGCACTGTCCTGGTTCTACCACAGCTTACAGGAAATCTGCTGACTTGCCAAATCAATGCTATGACAAAGCAAGCGTTTCCGGATCTAGTATTAGCTGACAAGAGATTCTTCATAAATAAGCAAGTTGATCTTGTACTAGGCGGCGATATTTACGCCCAAATAATATTGAGTGGCATACAAGAGAATGTTTTAGGTACCCTGCTTGCGCAAGAGACTGTATTCGGCTGGATACTAACCGGTCAAACTGAGGCAACAGGGCCAACGAATAAATGCGTTTCATTCTTCAACGAAGTCACTCTAGATAAACAATTAGCGTCCTTTTGGGAATTAGAGGACATCCCAAAGAACCATAAATAAATATGTTTTTAATAGCGACATCGAAAAGATGTATCGCCAAAATTTACTTAATCCTACCGATACCGAGTATCAACGCACAGTTTTCCGCACAAGCTCAACAGAACCAATTAGTCTTTTTGAACTTAATACAGTAACTTTCGGGGTCAATTGCGCCTCTTACCTCGCGATTAGAACCCTGCTCCAATTAGCTGACGATGTAGAACAGTCACACCCCATGGTGTCGGACATATTAAGGAATTACATGTATGTTGACGATGTTTTAGCTGGCGGTCACACCATCGAAGCTGCTATCACAGCAAAAACCGAAATAACAAGTGCATTGCAGTCTGCTGGGTTCCCCTTGAGGAAATGGACGTCCAATTGCAATGAAATATTAAAGGGAATACCAAAATCCCATCTACTGAAAGAAGACTTCTTGGACTTTGAATACACTAGCACAGTCAAAGCTTTGGGTATCAGGTGGAATGCCCACTCTGATAATTTTTACTTTACGGCCAAACCAATAGAGGAACAGGTTAGCTATACTAAAAGACAAATACTATCGGCTATTGCCAAATTATTCGACCTTCTAGGATGGCTTGCACCAGTGGTAATTACAGCGAAAATTTTAATGCAGAATATATGGTTGGAAGGAACAGGGTGGGACGAAACCGTGTCACCTACGACCCAAGATCGCTGGAAAAATTTTAGGGAAAGCTACAGCAGTATCGAAATAATTCGTATTCCGCGTTGGGTACACTTTTGCCCTGTGGCCAAGATCGAAATTCACGGATTTTGTGACGCCTCAGAGAAGGCATACGCAGCATCTATTTACTTGCGTGTCGAAATAAACAGCAAAGTGTTCATGAACCTGCTACTATCAAAAACTAGGGTAGCACCAGTTAAAACGATTTCCTTACCACGCCTAGAACTCTGTGGAGCGGTCCTACTGGCTGAAACTTTGGAATCGATTTCGGATAATCTGAACTTAGCCCATCTTACAACTCAGATGTGGACGGATTCGACCATCGTGCTCGCCTGGATACGCAAGCCTCCATGCTCATGGTCAACATTTGTAGCCCATCGAGTGACCAAAATAATTGAGAAGGTAGGAAGAGAAAACTGGCGTCATGTGGACTCAACGTCAAACCCATCAGATTTAGCCAGCAGAGGACTTACGGCGCAAGAGTTAATAAACAATTCCCTGTGGTGGGAGGGCCCTTCTTGGCTTCAAGAAGACCACTCAAAATGGCCCACTCAAGGAAAGGACTATAACACAACCGTTGAAGAAAAAAGGGTACAAGTTCATATAACAACAATGGATAGTAATACTGATATTCTTGATAGGTTTTCTGAATTTCCAAGAGCTTTGAGAGTGCTATCATACGTAATGAGATTCTCCCAAAGAACCCGTCCAAATACCAAAGCTTCATTTCAAGCGAAATCTTGTTTGATTTCAGCTGATGAAATTAAAGCAACGACCCAACGCTTAGCACTAGTTTGCCAGAAGTAGCATTATGGTGAGGAATATTCAGCATTAGTATCAGGAAAATCAGTAGGTTCTAAAAGTGAAGTATTGGCCCTTACCCCATTCATCGACAAAGACGGTATAATTAGAACAGGTGGACGGCTGGGAGCATCTCGTGATCTCGCCTACAACGAGCGTCACCCAATCATCCTGCCTTATAATTGCACCTTGTCCCGTCTCATAGTTCAGTTTATTCACAAAGTTTCCCTGCATGGTGAGAATCAGCTCATGCTGCGCTTGATCCGAACACAGTACTGGATACCTAGAGTCAAAAACTTGATTAGGTCCACAATTCATAACTGTAAGGCCTGCACGATTTATCGCAAACGCGCGCAAGCTCAGTTAATGGGAATTCTTCCCAAGGAAAGAACGACATTTTCACGAGCGTTTACAAATGCGCGAGTCGATTTCGCAGGGCCATTTGACATTAAAAGTTATAGTGGCCGAGGTTGTCGCATGTCAAAGGGATATGTCTGCCTATTTGTATGCTTTGCAACAAAGGCAATCCATTTGGAAGCCACTTCGGACCTGAGCACACAGTCGTTTTTAGCAGCGTTTGCCAGGTTCATTGCACGACGAGGCTGTCCAAAAAATATCTATTCGGACAATGGCACCAATTTTGTGGGAGCTTCTAGAGCTCTGAGAGCCGAAAGAAAAGCCTTTTTAAAAGACGCCCGCGATAACACTTTGGCGAAATACGCTCACCAAATGCTTGCGTGGCACTTCATTCCCGCCTCAGCTCCCCACATGGGAGGACTGTGGGAAGCGGGAGTTAAAAGTTTTAAAAGCCACTTTACGTAAGTTGCTTCCAACCACAAATACACGTTTGAGGAATTTACAACCCTATTATGCAGAGTTGAATCATGTCTCAACTCTCGACCCCTGAGTCCCTCATCAAATCAACCAGGAGACCTGGAGCCACTGACTCCAGGCCACTTCTTAATCGGTGGACACATACTAGCTCCCCCAGAAATAGACGCTGATGAAAATCGTGCCTCGGTGGTAAATCGATGGCAGAGGCTCAAGGCTCTACACCACACGTTTTGCAAACGGTGGAAAAGTGAATATCTCACGGAATTGCAGAAACGCAACAAATGGAGACATCCGCAAGCCAATATGAAAATTGGAGACCTCGTGATCATCAAAGAAGATAACCTGCCGCCAAACGAATGGAGACTTGGAAGGGTAGTTAACGTCCATCTAGGTGCAGACAATAGGGCGAGAGTAGTGGATCTCATGACTGAAAGAGGACAGGTTACTAGACCTGTAGTCAAGTTGGTTCTACTACCCCCCTGTGATCAACAACACAGCGAATCGCAACCAAGCAACGATTCCACTTCATAAAAACCTAACTTATTCCACAGCCACAATTCGCAACATAATACAGTCCACTTCATCATACAAATATAAGTCATTACTGCTCTCACGGCAGGTATCTTGAAAATAACGCATGCAAACCGCATATATATATATGTCTCAGAGACTAGACTGTTAACAAACGAACCAACGAAGAGTAGGAGAAAGTAATCTTATAAAGAATGGTGCATGATACAATCATCATGGGCGATTGGCTGAATAAAAGGTTTAGCGAAAGTTGGTAGTCGACCAACTTCTCTGAAAGCGATTAGTGCGAAAATGATAAGAGTTGTCACGCACATACAAGCCAACTCCACCCGCAACCATAGCGCGAATTTATTTTAGCATAATCCACCCCCCATTGCCTTTCATCAAGAATGATATACTCATTAGCTGTGTTTTCGTATTCTCCAGCAAAAAATATCCAGTAACTTGCCAGTAACCAAATTTCGGAGAGTAAGACAATATTTACTCCCAATGAGTGAAATATGCAAGAAAGTACGAAAACGCAAAACCAGCAAGAAGTTGCTAGTTTTATGAACAGCTGATTAATTTGTTATTTTTCGATGCAATTTTCTTAGAAAACTAGTATTTTCCATCTTATTATATATTTAAATGGGTTTATTTTGTCAATTGCACCTCTAAAAGCACCACAAACAATTATTTTGTTAATGTGAATTACATTAAGCATCATGCCATCAGCTGTTTTTTCTTACTAGCAAATTTATCCAGTAAAAATCCAGTAAAACTGGCAAGTTCAGCTGTCATTTTTGCTCTCTCAATTTCCCCTCTTTTGCTAGTTTCTTGCAAGTTTTTGCGTACGAAAACGACATCCAGTAAAAAACCAGTAAAATTAGTACTGGATTTACTGGATAGTGTGTACGTGAACAGGGCTATTATATTTATATACAAAGTAATAGAAAAGGACAGACTTGATAAACATCAATGGTGGACGATTCGAAAATGTATCACCCAACGTAACCACGCAAAATGTCATTCAATTTAGCCACCCAGTAAGTGAAAGGTTGGGACGTTACGTTCAAAGTTGTAACATAAACTTTCATTTTGCAAAGGTCTTCAAAATCATTATGGCCAACAGATGCAAAATGTTAAGTTCATTAGCTATCAAACTGTCACCCTTAACTGCATTTAAAATCTGTATGCACATGTGTATTTTGCAACTTTCGCCAATGAAAACGGTTGAAAAGGTATTATATTTTCTAACATGTGCCCTTTTTTGTGTTAAGGTAAAAAGGTTTTAGGTACTCACAGAATTCCGGAACAAAATACCAGGTATCCACGAGCAGCTACCACAGGAACGCTGACATCAAATAAATAAATCCGCTTTATGACATTGTGAATTGTAAGTCGCTCCTACGTCGTTAGTAGCAGTGCGTTAAAGCAATGATCATGGCTGTTAGGAAAAACGATAATATGTATCAAGGGCCTGACAACTGAAATTACAACGCTTCAAAGCTTTGAAGTCACCTCCAAGAGAAACTCGTCATATGTTGCGAAGCGCTAGTCTTTGCAACAGCAAATGTCCCCTAATTCTCTCTGTCTTACGAAAGTTTTTAAAACGCATGTACAACTTTCTTTCACGGCATTGATGACCCCATAGCAAATGAAGCAGTTTTTTTTTATCAATGATAAATTATGACTTTGTGGAGGATCCAACGGAGTATGCCAGCCAAGAAGTTTACGCCATTTCGTGAGCACTCCTTTACTATGTACATTGTTCCTAGCATTCCGGTGTAACTTATTCAGATGGCACGGGGGTGTCGGACCATATACGATTTCGTCCAGAATCTAGCAAGCAATTTGCGAACGGGCCGGGTATACCCCTTAACAGAATGCAATGCGGTGGTGTGAAAAACCCATATTGTACTTAATTACACTGTACTTTTGTAGCACATCTTCTGACCTGGTCGTATTTTGCATATACATAGTCGTCACCAACTTCAGAAGTTCAACTCATTCAGACTGTTGCAATTCATTTTGATTAGGTAGACTATGAGTTGGACATACATTCATATGCATATACATGTGATTTTTGCAGATGTTACGCAAAATATAACTAAACTGAGGTTGAATTGACGAAGCAACCATTGGCTGACACATCCAACAAATTAAATTGAAAACTGCCGAATAATTAACTAAACTGTGGGCAGTTACTTAATCGGTCCACATTGCCATAGGGCATAACTCCACCGATGAGACTTAAATAGTAGCAGACGATCGAGAGTAACATAGGGGCCGGCTGATGCCCAGGGCTCCATACGATTTTAAAATAATAATAAGAAACGATAGTGGCAGATGTTAGCAATCAGTGACTTTTAACCCCGGGTAGCAAATTTTCACGTGAAAGTAATATCGCCGTTTCCAAGGCTTATTGCTTATTGCCTATTTTTTTTTTACTCGCTTCGGGGATATGAACTTGTCTTTGGGCGAAAACGAAACCGTCCATGATAGAGTCCCTGTAAAATGACTCGCACGTTTTTTTTTTCATCACGCCTCTGATGTATCCTCTAATGCTTTAATCGGATATACGGTTTTAGACACTGGATGTTGCAGGCCCGTATTCAAATAATGCCCGGCTGCAACCTGAACAATCTGAAAAACAAAGAAAACGATTTAGAAGAACACATTTAAGCAATAAAACTAATTTTATCAATCACTCATTTACGATACTTACTGTTCGACCACATGCCCTTTCATTGAATGACATTTGCCATTGAGGAAATTTGTAAAGTGTGCCGCTGTTGATACCCAGTGATGGAAAAATAGGTACAAGTGTACCCAACTTTAAAAACTTACGTGGGGTCCATACAAATTAATGTTGCTCAGACCATCTAAATACATTCACTTCTTATAAAAAAAAAAACATTTAAGAAAAAATTGGTTTACGCAGGGTGAAGTACATGTAGTAGGCAGCCAAAAACGTTTAATTTCAATTTTCAAGTCCAATTATATAGTCAACGCTGGAATATTTTTGTTCATATACGCAGTCAAGGTTTCTACGCAAATTATGTACTAAATGCGATTTTCCATCACTCGTACCACCACAGCTGTGAATATCAGAGACATTCACCGCGAACTTCTCCCCTGGCGACCAAATTAGCAGCAACATTGAAGGTGCTAATGGCGTCATCTACTGTTCACGGGCTACTCGGCTGAAGCAAAAAATAGAAACAATGAACACACAAAATGAAAATAGCTGTGTTTTCTTAGGCAATGAGAATCGGATACAATTTCTCACGCAAATTATGCAAAATCAATACGATCCTAATGGAGATCTGTAGTGCGATTCCCATTTTTCTTAACGACAATATTCGTATCGTTAGCTAACGATTCCGACAAGTTTCGTTAACTGCAATTCTCAAGCACGCTTTTAGCGAATATTGTCGGTAGTTTTGACAGTTGTCTAACGAAATTTGTCGATAACCTAGCTACGAATATTTTTCGTTGAAAAGCCTACCGATAAAATTGTTTCAAGTTTTTATTGAGAAAAATTAGGCCCAATTCATCGGTAAATTATAATAAAAAATAACTAATAAATAAAAATTTATCACATATAGATGTGCTTTTTATTATTGTTCCTTTTATTTATTACACTGTGCAAGTTGAAAACATTGGCAAAGGCTTAGAAAGTTGATCTCACTTAATTGGGGCATTCTAAATTTTGTCAGATTGGCTCCAGTTTTCGAGATAACGATACTAGAGCATTTGCTTCAATTTTAACTTGTTTGTAAATAAATCAGCTTTAGTGTTGTTTTAATAAAATGTTTAACATGACTATTTTTTATAGTGAAGGTTATATTAAAAAATAGTCACGTGAAAAAGTTTGGTAAAATGACTTTAACGGACTTTGTTGGAGTTATTTATAAAAACACTTTACATTTAAGGAAATTTTCAAGTACCCTTACGTCGAAAACTAGACCCAAAGCTGAATTTTTAGACGTGGAAAGCATAATGTCAAAATTATGTGTTTGTTGTAATTCATACTGTAATTGTGCGTATAATTTGTAATTTTTTACTTATATACGGCTTATACCCCCTTATTAAATTCGCCTTGCACGAAGCCGTTATTGCCAAATAAGCAGTCCAGCATCCTATGGTACTGCTCCGTAGTAGCTCCTGCTCTTCTTTTTTTTTATATTGTATTCACAAACAACAATCCCGACACAATAATACGCGCAACAATAACAAGTTTCTTTTAAATATTGAGTGTCAAACGTCAATATTGCCATATTTGGCTTTGTAATTAACGACAATCGTCGTAAACTTCTTTATCGACATGACTAACGAATTCTGTCGTTAAGCGTGTTTTTGAGAATATCCTATTCGCTACTGCAAGCTACAAACGTCGTTCATTATCAATAACGAATAGCGGTCGTTAAGAAAAATGGGAATCGCACTACTGAATCAATTTAGGATCCGTGCCGATTCCCTTATTTCACTAACAATTTGCAGCACGGTTTGATAACACTAACAAATGAATGTATACCCAAACAGATATTTTGGCATTTGGTCATTTCAACTTGCAAAGGACCTCTATGTTAATCATGATTTAAATAAATATTATTCCGTGGCAATGTGCCTTTTACCCGGTCATGTTAGTTCAATTAAAAAATGTTTTTTCCTCATGCTAGTAATATAAAAACAATAAGAATGATCCAGATCGTTTCCGATAATGCCCGAGATAAACCAAGAAAACACGACAAACAATGTGAGGAACTGGTATATACATATGTATGTCGGGCGCCCGTAGATGTTGAATACTTCACATTTACCTTTAACGTTCCTGCCACTGCAATCAGAACTAATTTTATTAATTTTGCTGGTAATTCTCTAGGGTGGGGTAACAACCCCTAAAAAAGGTGCGGAAAAGTCGGGAGGGGTACCAAACGACGCGTTTCGGCCCCCCTAATAACAATTCGGAGGGGGGAGATAATATTATTAACCATTTAAAAGTTATGAACAAAAAACTTTTGTTAAATTTCGTTGTTTTCTATGAGCAATTACCACGTCAAAAATGCACTAAATCAACAGTTTCCACTTTTAAAACACTACTAAAACGTTTCCGGTTATTATTTTATGCAAACCAAATCATTTATTCACTTTTATTTTATATATTTCGTTAATAAAACAGAGTAAACAAACTTTGCGCCTGCTAAAATTATTATAACCTCAAATCGCTGGTATTGCCACTTTATTTCACATTTCATTTGCGTTATTATACTCAGTTTACACTATACACTTCTTCTTCTTCTTTTTACTTTCATCTAAATAAGATATTGTAACCAAAATATAATAGCAAATTTCGCTATACCATCGCGCGATTTTTTATTAAAAATTTTCATTATTTATCGAAGTATTTATTTTTATAGAAAAAGCGCCGCAGGCGAAAATTTTTAGTAAAAAATCGCGCGATTTTTTATTAAAAATTTTCATTATTTATCGAAGTATTGATTTTTATGGAAAAAGCGACGCAGGCGAAAATTTTTAATAAAAAATCGCGCGATTTTATAATCTATCTTAGGTTGATAAAACTATGTGTTTCTTTAATAAATAAGTTAAATTATATATTTTAATAGTGTTTAAAAAGTGAGAACAGGTGATTTAGTGAATCTTTGTAGGTGTAATTGCCCATAGAAAACAACGAAATTTAACAAAAGTTTTTTGTTCATAACTTTTAAATGGTTAATAATATTAGTTGCCCCCCTCCGGATTGTTATTAGGGGGGCCGAAACGCGTCGTTTGGTACCCCTGCCGACTTTTCCGCACCTTTTTTAGGGGTTGTTACCCCACCCTAGAGAATTACCATTTTGCTAATACCAGCGGTGTGGCCTGTGTCAACAAACATCGGCCTCCAACCACCACCGCTAACTTTAAAAGCAAATCACAATTTCCACTATTCTTTTTATTAAACAAGACACAATAGCAATGTTTTACACAAACAAATATTGAGGGAGGTAAATAATCCAGGTGAATATATGAATAAATCCAGCCGATGCATCTGCTGAACATTTGTAAGCCCACCATGATATGATTGATGTGAATGTGAAGAAGCTTCACAACGAAACCGATGGAGCTAATCCTACCGTATTTAACAAATCCATCCACGTTTTCCCGAGGGGCCTTCAGAACTGATAGGCGGGGGATGACTGCATCTAGCTTCTTTTGCTGCAAAATCTCATTTTTTCGCTAATAAAGGCCAACTTTTTTTGTTTACATGGGGTGGCAGGCCATGCAACGCAAACATTCACAAATTAATAATGACAGCTCACGGATGTGGGGAAAGAATCTTAAGTCGATAACAATGTATCGATACACTAACATGAGGTGCCCCACACCCTTTATGCAATATACTCATGCAAGATTATGCACACTATACACTATCACAAAATAGTGATATATGAAGCTGAGACCACCCGTATCATAAAATATCTGAACATATAAATCACGAAATTTACAATAACCACATATAATTAAGTTTCTTTGCTACTCGCCACCCAACCATAATATACATATATATACAAGTACGTATATCTATATAGCCAAATATACACAAAAGGGAAAAAATAATGATTTCAGACATCAACGATGACTCGCTTCACCTCGATGAGAAAGAAGGCCGAGCAACAATCGAACCGCTTTGCTCTTGCGTGCCGTTTATGCCAAGGTATGCATCCGATACGGCTCTGTCCATCATTCCGCGGTAAAACTCCCGAAGAGAGACTGAGGGAGGCACTGATTGGTCGCTTCTACGGAAACTGCCTGTCCATGGAGCATCGGTCTGACGAGTGCACGAGCGAAGAAAGATGTCGTCGATGCCGCGAAAAACACCACACAACGCTGCACATGGATGACGAATCCGAACCCCTTCAGCCGATTGATACACGACCATGGAGCGAGCAAGTTGCTATTGAGGAAGTGTCCGAGCCTCCTCAGCCGGTCGACACGAGACCATGGAGCCAGCAAGTTGCTAGTGACGACGAGTCCGAACGCGCTGGAGACGAGGTCTCGCCAGCTACCCATCGCATTTCGAGCGGGTCGACTCGCACGCGAAACCCAAGCGTTACGACCGGTCACGTCTATTGCTCCTACGGTCGTGGTAAAAATACATGATCGTGGACGGCTGCACCTTATACGCGCGTTAATCGACGTATGCTCTCCGACTTCGATAATTTCAACAGATTTAGCGGTCGAACTCAGGCTTGACGTTTCAAATTTCGGAACCCAACGTGGCTGTCTACTGCGTCTGAGGGGAAAACACGGCCAGAACACCAGGTTGGCTATCCACGCCACAATGATAAAAAATTACGTTCGTGTTAGCCCCACTAGCAGCGTCGATCCATCAGTAGCGACAGCGTATACGCGCATACGATTAGCGGATCCAAACTTTTATACACCGATTCGCTTAGTACTGGGAGCCGACGTATACCCAGACATCGTACTGCCGGGTATGCTCCCAAGTACGTTTGGTCTCTTTATCGCGCAAAGCACCATTTTTGGATGGATGCTCTCAGGAGTATGTCGCTCTTAAATTCCATTTTTGATCTTTTAAACATGAATTTTTAACTGAATTTTGAAATTTTTTATGAATAAATGTGCTCTGAAATGTTCACCCATACCTTTTTATTAGTATTTTTCCCTTTTACTCTTTCATTAGCTAGGAAACTAAGACGTGGACCACCGGAATTTGGAGGCATCCTTCCACTGGAAACAATAATAATCTTTTTTTGTCTCAAATGAATTGTTATTTTACATATGTGTAGACTGGTTTTTCTACTTCTTAGTACTTAGTCCGGCGTGGTGGCTGAAGCGCTCGACCGACGTTGCTGATAGCAAGGGGCCGGCATGTTTAGGCCTTAATGAAAACCAAATAATTTAAAGGTCGAACCGCCCTAATGTAAAAGTGCATTGACTTTAGCCGAGCACACAAAAATACTCAGGCATATATGTATATGGCCTACCTTTATTGCTACGCCGTTAGCAATACATGTATTATTTCCCGTTGTAATATAATTTCGTTAAGTTTCCCCTCCGAGCAGTTGGCTGCCGGCGGGTAAACTTAGCTTTGTCAAAGCGGGACTTTTTCACTTCATTCGAGCTATCAAGGAGACCGGACGACTTCAGCCATCACCCAGCGATACATATTCAAAGGTAACCATATTGTACACCCACTGAGTTATTCGATAATAATGCCAATTGAAATTATAGCTATTATCTACTAATACACTTGGTTGTGTTTCATTTTATTTTCTTTTTTTCAAATTGACATTAGTGCTACTCCGGGAGTTGCGACCCTTTGGTTCACCGATCGTTCATTTATATTATTTAGCATTATAACTTTACTACCTTAAAGATGTATGAATTTTATAAATTGAAGAATCAACCTTGAATGAACTCCTTCAAAAGGCCTTCTGAAGTACGTCCTATAAAAGCCCTTCTGGAAAACCTTCTATGGGTAGCGAAAGAACAACAATTGATACCAGTCCATACAAAAAAGAAAGGAGAAAGAATGTAGAGTGGAAGGTCCCTTGACTCTCACGAAGGCCTTTCGGAAGGACTTTTAACTCGTGAAATTATCTATTAGGTTATAAAAGATGTATATTTAATACAATCATGCCAGACGAACATTTTGGCGAGCACATTCACAACTCGCATCGTCTTTTTAATTTTTTTTCTGTAGTCCCGCGAATCCCGCGGATCCCGCATATGTAATCCCTCATTTCTGATCCCGCAGAGGGCGCGGTCGCGAAGAAACTCTAACCATTCGCCCCGCAATTACCGAACTATGGAGGAGGATAGCTAGGCTCCCCACCACGACCGCCAGCCAACAGAAAAAATATTACGACTTCGGGCAGAAACTCGCACCAAAATTTTCGGACCCCATCGGATCGCCAGCCATGTCTCAATCAACACCGTCAAACTTGCACCTGCCGATTACCCAAATAGGCAACAAAATGATACCAAAATCTGAACCGGCACTGCGTGGCTAACGGACGATAAAGGGGGCGAACCACCCTCTACAACGCCTAGCGGCAGACAGAGGCCCGACCCGTTGGGTTGCCCCATATCCGACCACCCCCGCCTGCTTACGATACCGTGGGGTTAGCATGCGCTGGGAGGGGTAAAACCACCCCATGCAGCGCCAAGTGGCCACGAATATATATGGGCGCCCGAGGCCGAGATCGCTACCGAGGGGACCGCTATTTGTACTCGCTGTCATCCAGGGCCGCCGTCACCATCGTCGTCACCACTAGGGCCCGTACCGCTGCTCTCATCATGGAGGCGGCTGTCACCACTGCCGACTCTCTCTCTTTATCTCCCACTC
Organism: Rhagoletis pomonella; assembly: GCF_013731165.1. Taxonomy (NCBI): domain Eukaryota; kingdom Metazoa; phylum Arthropoda; class Insecta; order Diptera; family Tephritidae; genus Rhagoletis; species Rhagoletis pomonella. The sequence goes on along the minus strand of NW_023459188.1, from coordinate 8,197 downwards.
TCCCCTGTTCACCAAGTTGCCGGCAGTTTTATCACTTCTGAAACCAAATTAGTGGTAGATTATTAATAACAAGTAAGAAAGTCTAAGTTCGGGCGGAGCCGAACATTAAATACCCGGCGCAAGTATTAAATATATGTTTTTTCACCCTTCCGAAACCTTCCGCTAGATGATAAGCCGGGGTGTATCAATTTTGAGTAAATTAGCGTCCTTCAATTTCGAAATATTGAAATTTCAAGCATTTCTGAAATTTACCGTTATATGAAAAGCGGACTAAATTTTAGTCCGATTTCAACAATTTTCAACGGCTTGCTTTTATGTGGCAAGCACAATAACCATACCGAGCTTGGTACAAATTGCTAGAACGGTTAGCGAGATACATATATGTGATCACAAGTGGGCGGTGCTACGCCCATTTTCCAAAATTTTGTCATAAACGTATTTCTTGGTAAAGAATTGTTGCAACCATCAATTTTGAATAAATTAGCTTCATATTTCAGCTTTGTATTTCTCGAAATTACCGTTATATGGGATGTGAGCGTGGTTATTGTCCGATTTTAGAAATTTTCGGCCATTTGGTATTCTGTACAAGGATCAACAACTGTGCCAAGTTTGGAAGAAATTGGTGTAGCGGTTACCAAGATATACACATGTAACCATAAGTGGGCGTGGCTACGCCCATTTGCCAAAATTTTGTAATATTCTTATTTTTCGTCTAAAACTTATTGCAAATATCAATTTTGAGTGAATTATCTTCAGTAGTTACTAAAATATCGCAGTTTTCGTTTTTCTGAAAATTACCGTTATATGGGAGGTAGGCGTGGTTATTGTCCGATTATTAAAATTTTCAGCCATTTAGTATGCTGTACTAAGGCCAACAACTGTGCCAAGTTTGGAAGAAATTGGTGTAGCGGTTACCAAGATATACACATGTAACCATAAGTGGGCGTGGCTACGCCCATTTTCCAAAAATTTATAAAATTCATGTTTTCCGTCTGAAACTCATTGTAAGTATCAATTTTGAGTGAATTATCTTCAGTAGTTACTAAAATATCGCAGTTTTCGTATTTCTTAAAATTACCGTTATATGGGAGGTAGGCGTGGTTATTGTCCGATTTCGCCCATTTTCAATACCATCCGTCATAGGCCCAAAAGAAGTAAACGTACCAAGTTTCGTTAAGATATCTCAATTTTTACTCGAGTTATCGTGTGCACAGACGGACAGACGGACGGACGGACGGACGGACGGACAGACAGTCACCGCTTAATCGATTTCTTTTTTCATTCTGATCATTTATGTATACATTTGTCTATATCTATCTCGATTCGTTTTGCCTGTTACAAACAACCGTTATGTGAACAAAGTTATAATACCCTTGTGCACAAGTGCGCTCGGGTATAAAAACAGTGGTAGATCCCTAACAAAGTGTGGTAGAATATTTGTAAACTTTTTATTCGCCGAATAACACTGTAGTAACCATATATGAATTACTTCTACAGCATTCCCCGCTTAATTGCATTTCAAAAATTCACAATTTTTGGTTTAATTAACCGTGGAATCAATTAACTGATACTCGTCTAATTAAACAGTTCGCTCAATTACATAAATTCCGCTTAATTGGACAACCTAATCAATTAAAAGAAAATGCATGTGAGCATTTTAAATTTAATTAAAATTATTTGGTTTAAACTTTAAACGAAATATCGTCGTTTCAACTTTCTCTGAACTACCTTTGCATGATAAGTAGGGGTGTTTAATCGATTTTAACCGTTTTCGATAATATGCAGAGTTAGACTTAATGATATAATTAAACCTATTTAGGTACAAATCGATAAAGTGATTACCGAGGTACACCTTTGTAGTTATAAAGTGGGCGGTGCTACGCCCATATCCTAAAAGTTTATAGCAGTTATTTATTGTTAGGAGATTGCTGTTACTATTAAATTGGAGTAAATTAGCGTCCTCAGTTATTGAAATATCGGAGTTTTCGTATTTATGAAATTTACCGTTATACGGAAAGCGGGTGTAATTTTAGTCCGATTTGAATAATTTTCAATAAGGAAAAGCGTACCAAGGTTGTTAAGTGCACCGACTTTGGTAGAAATTGATAAATCGGTTACCGAGATACACATTTTGGTCGGTTTATAATCTAATTTTATGCTAAGTGGATATCGTAATCACCGATTTGAAGTGAACTAGCTCCAGTAGTTACTGATTTATCGCAGTTTTCGTGTTTCTGTAAATTATTGTTATATTGTTATTGTTATTGCCCGATTTCAAAGATTTTCAACGGATTTCTTAGCTAGACCCTACTAAAGCCTCTTACCGAGTTTTGTAAGGATTGGTGAAGCGGCTACTGAGATACGGCATTTCATAATAAGTGGGCGGGGCCACGCCCATTTTCCAAAAATTGCATAATAATATTATTTTTACCACAATTACCATCGGTATGGTTGCTTGCGAAACCCTTAAATATAGTTTTAGCAGTTCAAAGTTTACGACATACAACAAGACGACAGTATTCGAAAATCAGATGGTTGCTTAAAACGATAATATTATGAAATGCTTGAGCTGGACAAGGAGAAGAAGGCAAAGACATACCCTTTTACATATTACATATTTTTTCAAACTGTTGAAAAGTACCACTATTTAAGAACTTCATCTATATTTCCTCATAGCTTAAATTAATTGTTTCAAGCAAGCAAAAGCTTTGAAAGTCTAAGAATTCGCTAAAAAGAGTATCTAACTCTACATATGTCTTGTACGCAAAACTATTGTATTATGTCAGTAAATTGAGAAAACAGAATTGTAAGTTTTAGGCAAAAGCCTATATTAAAATTTTTTGTATTACAGCGTGGCGACGAATAACTGTTTCCCAGGCTTTTTGAGAAATAAAAGGGTCCTTTATAGATTTTGCGAAAAAGTATTTTATTTTTAATTTTCCACAGATTTTTCTTTAGTTGTATTAATAAGTTTTTAAATTTTAATCCTTATTTACATTTGCCAGCACTCTAAACTTTGAGAGAAAAGTTTACTTGGCACGCAAGACTTTTTCAGGTGTATATTTTCTTAGGCTTTGTATAAAAAAAAAACTGTATAGGGTTGGTCGAATGAATGGGCGTCCGAGTCACCAGTTCAGAGTCTATTAGATTTTTGAGTATGAGGCCTTATGTTGGACAAAAGGAGAGTATATGGGACTCAAAATGGAGAATATTAGCCTATGGTTACAGAAGATATGGAATAAATGCAACTGAAAATTATTTTCGAGATAACTAACAACACTCTGCAAAAAACGTCAGTCCTCTTTTGAAATAATTTATATTCCATCGTATTATCGCAATTGCTACGTTTAGGGAAGTTCCAACGTTATATAAAAACCTTAAGGAAATCCTAAAGTGTTTTGTTTTAATTGAAAATTCAATACAAATCAGTACAAATTTTGAAAAATCAGGACATTGGCGTACTGATTGAATGAATAAATAAAATCAGTACAAGAGTTGAAAAATCAGTACTGTACTGATAAAATCAGTACGTCTGGCAACCGTACTTTTGGACCTTCTGTGTGGAAAACTTTTTTTATTGTTGCCGAAAAATGACGAATGCTGAGACGTCTCGATTTCACAACTTCATAGTTTTGTGTACATTAAATGTCACTAAACTACTGAACGACTGGCCCGATTTGGTTCATATTTGGAACATATATGAGTACCTTGAAAGAAAATACTCCTACCAAAAATTTGCTCGGTAGGTGGCGCCGGGGTCAGGATATTCCTTAAAATTGCATTTACTTCCCGATTTATCTCATATTTGGAACATATGTTAGCAAATTGAAAATAAGTATTGGGACTAAAATGTACACGATAGGAGGCGGTGGGGTCGGAAAATTCCTAAAATTCTTATACACTGGGATAATGATATATATCTACTATATATTTGTAGAAGTATGTATGTATGTATGTATGTACCAGGTTGCAGCCTAAACGGATGGACAGAATCGAATAAAATTTTGGCAGAGTATCGCCATAACACCTGGGCTTATAATAGGAAGAAAAAAGGGGTGAACATTTGTATTAGCTATAACAGGGGTGGGCAAGGCCGAGGCCGAAAAGAGCCACATGTAAATTCTAAATGCTACAAAGAGCCACAAAAAACCACAAAAACAAAAGTTTTATTTTTAAATAAAATTATTATTAGAAATTAAAAACATTCATTTTATCATTAATCAAAATTCAAAAGATCCATTTGGCTAAATTTTCAAAATCTGGTTTTAAATCAGTTAAAGCCGTTCGAATCCGTTCAATTTTGGTTAGTCAATTACGAACGGTATTTTGACTTAACGAATCTCATTGTAGAGTAAAAAGACTCACATACCTTGTTTATACCGACATATAAAGCGCTTTGACCCAGTTCGCTGTGATTCCAAACGGAGGCATAAACCATGGTACCATTATTAATGGTATTGTCTTCCCAGAGAGTTTTACTTCACATCGAAATTCCTTATTTTCATTTTGACGCATTTCAATGCTGATTCTTTTACTTTTAGCTGGCTTCGCTTATTATTTTCACTCAATTTATTAAAAAGAAAAAATAAAACAAGAGAACAAACGTTAGAAATATAGTGAGAAATAATAACTTTAAATTTGTTTAGTAAGCAAATGTTTTTTTTTCGGCTTTTGCAAACTAAATAAGTTCTCTGCAAGAAGGTTTGTTTACAAAAATACGTAAAATATATGATTCTTGGTGTATAGAAATGTCTCTTTCCCAGTACAGTAAACTTTTTGGTGTGGGCAACAATGATGTTTTTCCAATTAGGCAGATCGGAATATCGGGAAGACAATACCTGTAATAATTGTACCATGGGCATAAACCAACTTTTCAAAAGTGTGTTGGCTCGAATTTGTTTTCAAATCGCTTTTTTATTTCTCACATCGGTTAGAAAACAAGTATAACACATCATTCATTTGAAGCGAAGTGAAGAAAGGCAGGTTTTTTTTATACAGCCCGTTTTAAAATTGAATCATTAGGTGTATTCGCGTATTCTTCCAGCAGAAAACTCTCAGAATTTTTATGTGTTCTCTCTCAAGCATTGAAATGTTTGCAAAAGCAAATGTAACAAAATTAGCATTTGAATTTTGTCCGAACATTTGGAGTTCTTATAAGTTATTTTAAAAGTAAAAACTATCAAAATAAATTTCATTATGTTCAGAAGTTGCGAACAGATGATTTTGATCAGCTGTTTTTCTTGCTGGCAAATTGCTGCTGGTAAAAAATTTTCCAGCAGAAACTAGCAGATTCTCATCAAAATGAAATGTCAGTTTGGTCTCTCAATTTCCCCTACTTGCTGGATTTTTGTGTACGCGAACAGCAAAACCTGATAGTTTTTGATAGTTATCAATAACTATCAATACGCGAATGCACCTATTATTATAAAAAATTTTAATTCTTGGTCCCTTCCATTTCGGTCCACCGCGCAAATTATTTATTAAAGAAATATGGAATAGGTAAAAATAATAACTTTTGTTTCCTTTTGAATACGGCTTCAGCGAGTGCGCCTGAAGGAAATATGTGTTCAGTCAAATCGGGTTTTTGTTAATGCGGTTCTCTCGTAAGTATAAACAAGGTAACGTTGTATCAAAAATTGAAAATATACGGCACGTAGCTGTTTTCAACAGCGGATATTTTAAATCTAGTACTTGATGGAATTCAAGCAATGGCAACGCTTTATGTTGCATTTCCAGTGCCTTATCTTCTTTTAATTCCAAAAACTCTTCTTCGCTTTTCATAAAAAGGGGTATTTCGAATATTGTAAATTCATCCTCAATTATCTTACTTCTTACTAATATTATAAATGTGAAAGTTTGTATGTTTGGATGTTTGGGAAATCATCACGCGGAAACGACTGAACGGATTTGTATGAAATTTTGTACGAAGATAGCTTATGAGCCGGATTGGTTAATAGGCTATTTCTTAAGAGTTGCCACCTGTTAAAAAAGTTTAATTTATTTAATATGCGGGAATGACTGAATGGATTTGCATGAAAATTTGCACACAGATAGCTTATGACCTAGGTTGGAAAACTGGCTACTTTTCTTAAGAGTTGCCACCTGTTAAAAAAGTTTCATTAAATTAATACGCGGAAACGACTGAATGGATTTGCATGAAATTTTGCAAGCAGATAGCTTATGACCTACAGTGGAAAATAGGCTATTTTTTTGGAAGAGTTGCCACCTGTTAAAAAAGTTTAACTACGTTAATACGCGGAAACGACAAAACGGATTTTCATGAAATTTTGCACACAGATAGCTTATGACCTAGGTTAGAAAGTAGGCTACTTTTTTTAAGAGTTGCCACCTGTTAGAAATGTTTAGTTTAATTAATACGCGGAAATGAGTGAACTGATTTGCATGGAAGCTTTCACACAGATAGCTTATGAGCTAGGTTGAAAAATAGGCTACTTTTTTTAAGAGTTACCACCTGCTAAAAAGTTTAATTAAATTAATACGCGGAAAAGTCTGAACGAATTTGCATGAAATTTTGCAAGCAGATAGCTTATGACCTACAGTGGAAAATAGGCTATTTTTTGGAAGAGTTGCCACCTTTTAAAAAAGTTTAATTAAGTTAATACGCGGAAACGACTAAACGGATTTGCATGAAATTTTGCACACAGATAGCTTAGGACCTAGGTTAGAAAGTAGGCTACTTTTTTTAAGAGTTGCCACCTGTTAGAAATGTTTATGACCTACAGTGGAAAAGGACCTACAGTGGAAAATAGGCAAATTTTTTCAAAGAGTTGCCACCTGTTAAAAAATATTTAATTTAATTAATATGCGGAAACGAGTGAACAGTTTTGCATGACATTTCGCACAGAGATAGCTTATGACCTATGTTGGAAAATACTACTATTTTAAGAGTTATCACGTATTAGGAAAGTTTAATTGAATTAATACACGTAAATGACTGAACTGATTTACATGAAAGTTTGCACACAGATAGCTTATGACCTAGACTGGAAAATAGGCTACTTTTTAAAGAATTGCCACCTGTTTGAAAATGAAATTTAGCTCAAATATTGTTTATGACCTGGATTGAAAAATAGGCTACTTCCTTAACCGGTTTTCCGATCAGAACGAAATTTTGTACACTTACTACGGATTTCGGAAGGATGGTCTTAGACTGAAAGTAAGTCCGATAACTCAAGGCCCCTCCCATACAAATTTGAACTTTCATATTACATACATATCTCTGGAAGTATTTGTGGGATAGAATTGAACTTGGTATAGTAATATGTATGTGAATTCAATGTTGGCATTAATCGATTGATGTTTTAATCAGTTAGTTAATTCGATTAAATTCAATCTGATTACAGTTAATCATGATTAATTTTAATCTGACTAAACAGTTAATCGTAACCGCGATTAAAAAATTAATTTTTAATAATTAACTCTTAATTTGATCAAGTAGGTTTGGTGATTAATTATGTTATGCTGGTATTTCCCTGTGCACACGAAGCAAGTTAATCGGGTATGGCTAAGTCGGGTTTCCTCATCAATCTAAGCAATTCGGTGTGCATTTTCATTAAGATATATACCAACAAACGTTTTACAAACTTGGTTTAAAAAGTTTCCAGTTTATGTATTACTAATAACAATTTTGTTTATATTATGTGCTTTTTATAAGCGTAAAACACAAAATAATTACTATAACTGGTGTTTGGTTTCAAATTCGGACAAACTAGACAACTTAATCAGATTTTATTTTTAATTGGATTGACGATTAATGCTTAAAATTAATTAATCGTAATCGCAGCCAGCGATTAACGATTAAAAAAATTGTAGCATTAATCGTACAGTTGATTACGACAAATTAATTTTAATCGTCAAATGCGATTAACATTTTAATCGTTAATTTTTAATCGTTAATCAGATTAACATTTTGCCAACACTGTGTGAAATCATATTCATATTCACGGGGAAAAATGGACGTTTTTGGAAAAGAGGCGTAGCCCCTCGCATACTGACTGAAAGTTTCAGTTGCATATCTCTTCAAATGTTTGGGGTAAAGTACTCAAGCTTGGTATGGAAATACATACATATGTATGTATGTATGTGAAACTAATACCATACTCATGGAGAAAAATGAGAGTTATTGGAAAAGGTGGTGTGGCAACTCCCATGCAAATTGATTTTTCTATGCTGCATA
>NW_023459187.1:66620-70796 GCF_013731165.1 Rhagoletis pomonella | reverse complement strand
AAAAAAACAGCTAACCGTGGAAACACAATGCCGGCGAACGGCGAACTCACCACAGCGAAATTACCGCTGTCAAAATTTAGAACACCCGCCGGCATATGAAAATGAACACAGCCAAAGCGAAATGCGAAGTTCATTCGGCGGCGTTTCGTGGCGATAGATTTATTTCTATCGCTCTGCTGGGCGATGGCGGCAATACATGCCAAATATGGCCATATGTTTTTTTTACTTTCAAATATTTAGAAGAAAACAACATTTAACACGAATTATATTTGATGGTTGAAAAATACAGTGATCGATTCGTTAAATCTGGCTTAAAATAAAATAATTTATAATAATTCCCCCTTGCCTTACATTTATATTTGTTATCATTTCATCATTTCTAAATATGGTTTAGTTTTTCAAAATATGGTCAACTAACTTCGCTACCGCTCTAATTCTGTTAAAGTAGACGAAATAGCAGGGCGAACGGTGAACGACGGCATCGCCCAATTCGGCGAACTTCGCCGTTCGCCGGGTATTGTGTTTCAAGCATTACACAACATACAACGAATACACATAAGAGCGAATTCCCCTTATGGTTAGAGTAGGCAGTACGGCTTTGGCGTGTATGGGAAAATGTTCCCATGACAACAACAATTCAAAAGAATTGTCAATTGCACACCACGTACTCGCAAACATAATCAACTCATTTACGAACAAATATAGACATACAAAGATATGTACCCTACATATGTACATATGTCTGTAAGTATATTAGGGCGGTCAATTTGTATGGGAGATTCGTTCGCCTATATGCGCATAGCACAGATAGGTCCTACGTGTAATTCTAAGCAAATTTTCCGAAGAAACCATGGCTCTAAAATCAATTTGGAGGTTGCCAAATTGCGAAAATAGGTATCTTAGCATTTTGCGGTTGTGTCGTAAAAAAGTGTTTAAATTTTGTATAAAAACATGCTATACGGGTTTTTTTGATATGAGGAATCCATTTCTGCACTTACCTTTTTCTTAAAACTTTCACTAGAGGGCGCAACAGTGAAAATTTTCCAATTTTCTTCGAAACCTTTTTGGCATTTTGGCAAATTCCAAATTGATGTAAGACCCATGGTTTCTTCGGAAAATTTGCTTAGAACTACACGTTGAATCCTCCTATCCTATACGCGCATAGTAAAAAAAAAATTGGCCCGCCCTAATGTACATACAAATGCGAAGCCTTTGTGGCGTATCTGGTGACGTTAGAGCCTTTTCTATAGACCACAGCATGTGGGCTTTTTAACTTGAAAGTAAAGTTTTATTCTCTGCTTCATATTCATACAATTTATACAAAACTATGTACATGCAAAAGTATGCCTAAATGCACAAACGCAAATAAGTACAAACACGTTTACTGGAGCCGTACAGAGTATGAGAGTGACGCGCTAAGTAGAAAATTATGCATGTATGTACTAAAGTCCGAAAAGCCTCAGTTCATTTCTGTACATATTTTCTTGAATGGGCTCATATTCAGTAACTGGGCCTGGGCGTTCGAAAAATTTGAGCAGGGGTTAAATGAGCTTTTCGAGCTTCGAAAGTGAATATAAGGGCAACATTTGTGATATGTAGAATATTCCTTAATTCCAAAAAATGTCGATGCAAGGCATACTCAAGAATGATAGAATATAAGAACGCACATTTCCGGCGGCAATGCTATTTATCAAGTAAAAGTAAACAAAGCCGAATGAGAGGATAAAAGAAATTGTCAAAACAGTACATTTCTTAATATCCAATTTTTCGATATGAAGCGTGGTTTAATTGTAAAAATATATCGTCGATGTTTTTGCAAGACCGCCCAGTTGCAAAACCGCCTAAATCGCCGTTGTGGCAAAAATTAGATTTGGTAACCCTGAACTCCAGGCAACGAGATTTATGCATAAAAATCACAAAATCGTTATTAAAGCGACACATTTGTAAAATAGAAAGAAAAAGAAACCAGTTGCGAGGCAGTCTGACGTTTGCCAGCAATATAATTTAAAAAAACTCAAACTCACACACACATTCTCATTTTCAATCTCAAACAACAACAATTGTGTACAATTTCATTTTTTTGTTTTAAATTTTATATGATTTTAAAAAGCTTGCAAACGTCAGAAAATATATCAAGACCGACGATTTGAGAGAATGAATTTGCCTTGTAACGTTTTTATCATGCCTAGAGGTAATGCAACCATTTGTTTTTTGAAATCAAGTACAAACCACACACTCGTACGTACACATGCTAATCACATATCTATATAAATTATGAAAGAAAATGTGAACGTACTTGGTTTATGTGAAGTAATTTGATCGAAACAAATTTATGCTGTAATTTATTTATTTATTTATTAAGTCTACCGAAAAATGTTTTTTTACAGACAAATGAGATAAAAAGATTTAGATATTTAAGTATGTATGATATATTACAGAGTAAACTTATTACACATATTTATTTGTAATAATAATAATAACAATATAAAATCAAGTTGGGTAGCTGACGAGGCCTAGTCTCCACTCTACTTTTGTGTGCGGCGAGCGGAAAGACCTAGTTTCCGCTACGCGCTGTGGACAAGCTGTTGTTCATGGTCGGAAAGGCCGAGTTTCCGATCCATGTTCCCGCAGTCATTACTTTGTATTGAGGCAGGCGGAAAGACCTAGTTTGCGCTTCGCGCTGTGGACGAACTGTTGGGCTTGGTCGGAAAAGCCGAGTTTCCGATCCATTACTCTAAACGACGATGTATATCCAGGCCCGGCTTCAGGGCGGTAGCCTTGGGCCCAAATTGAGACGTATAATTTTTTAATTACATACAATTTTCTAATGTAATAGTAATTTACAAAACAAAGCAGATCAAGCCCGGGGTCCTCGCACTAAATGAGAGAATACCATTTGTACTATGGGGATGTCATTCCTTGAATTTGGTGAACATGCATCAGGCTTTTGGTGTACTTCAGCGCATGTTCCCAGAGATTGGGCCGAATTAATGAAAACAAAGCAATTGCTTTTTCTTAAAATTGCATACCTTTTACTTAAATTTTGTTTGAATAAATCGTGTAAAGTGTTAGAAATTTTAAGAAAAAGCAATTGCTAATTTTTATTCATATGGCCCATTGACCCATTTCAAAAATTATGTCCAAAATCTCACGTCAAACCATTATGTACAACTCGTTGAGAAAACAGCCTGGAAATGGTTAAAGTCATTAAGTATCAGGCGAAAGAAATTTAGGAAACTCTCATGGAGACTTTCTTTTCCGCTGATCTGAAATATCCTGCTGTCCAACATGAAGCCAAATGCTTGGCTGACAAAATGATGCGATTTGAATTTCTTATCTCCGTGGCTGTTTGGTATGTCACCCATTCCAGGTCAATCTCATGAATAAATCAATGTAGAGTATAACCATGGAAATCGCTGCAGCCACTGGAGTCCATAGGGAATTGCGCTGAATTTCTACATATATGTACACATACAGAAATACGGGCACTGAATTTACGGCAAAATATGCTCATTTCGCAAACGAAGAAAGAAGAAAATGTTCGATCACGAGAATAAAAATGAGCCTGCAATTTCCGCACAAGAAGATCCATTTATAACTGGTTTTTCGTTATTCAAGTTGACACTGCTCTGGGTGCTGTCAAGAAAACGTATGAGTAGTAGAAAAGTCATGAAAATCTCTGGGGGTCTTCTTATTACTCACATTCGAAAGAGTCCCCAGATTCAATCGAAGATGACATTTTTTTACTGTCAAAATGTTGGGAGTTTAGGAGCCCCCTCAAAACTGAAGAGAATTCGGACATAAATGGATTGGAGCTTTATGAAGAGTTGAACCAATCACGACGTATTAAATCTGCTACGATGAAATGGCCATTGGAAGTTCTTGAATTTCCTCAAGAAAAATGTCTTCGGTGTATTTCCTAATATTTGGGGTTTTCCCAGACGCTTCGTTCCTGCATATGTATTTACAAAATCGCACGAAAAATCCAATTATATGTATTCTCGAAATCTACATGAACTTTATCTAAATCTTTATATTACCCTTACCTTTATATTCCAACCTTCATCCTAATATTTATTTTGATATCTATTGTAATATCCATTTTTACCGTAATCTTAATCGTTTCTTAATCTTTATCTTTATCTTTATCTTTATCTTTATCTTTATCTTTATCTT
>NW_023459187.1:65695-66520 GCF_013731165.1 Rhagoletis pomonella | reverse complement strand
AAAATACATTTAAGGCGCAGCGAAGCACGCCGGGTAATTGCTAGTATGTATACATATGATTACACTCTTCATCTGTACGAAAAACCATGGTTCAATAATACAAGGTTAGATAATTATTGACAGCTGCGGTTTGACACTCCCTTACAAAAGGTTGCATTTACGAAGGACGGAGAAAGGGGAAGAATGTAATCTCTTGGTGCGAAAATGGTACTAGAAAAGTACGCAGAGTAGGCAATTAGTAGTGAAATTTCTTTTGTAAATTCTAATGTATTTGCAGGAAATCTGGCATTTTAAACGAAATGTTGAGCGTAATATTGATATATCTACGTGAATTACGTAATGTATAAAAATTGCAAAATGACTCAAAATTAAAATAAGACTACTATGAGATTGATGTAAACATCCAATTTAAAAACAGTTTATGTTTTCATCAGTTAATAGTGGTATTCATCTAAACCGATAACTTTATTAAGCAGATAATCTTATAAGTTTATGCACTCTGTTACATGAACGACCCACACTCTCTTTTCGTTTACACATGCGACAATAGTCGTGTTTTCTTTGGTTATAAAGCGCAGTGTCACTAACTTTATACTACTAGCACGGGGATAAAGAAATTATAGAAACTACCTCACTAAATTGGAAAAAATTATATTTACGAGATATCTATTTAAATAAATGTACATATCATGATAAAAATATAGTAAGGTAGAACCGCTGAGAGTCACTTTTAAAATTCTTGACGTTTCCAAACATTTTAATTTTTAAATTTACTTAAAAACTCACACACACATTTTCATTTTCAATCTCAAGCAATAACAATTT
>NW_023459187.1:65201-65595 GCF_013731165.1 Rhagoletis pomonella | reverse complement strand
AATAGTGGTATTCATCTAAACCGATAACTTTATCAAGCAGATAATCTTATAAGTTTATGCACTCTGTTACATGAACGACCCACACTCTCTTTTCGTTTACACATGCGACAATAGTCGTGTTTTCTTTGGTTATAAAGCGCAGTGTCACTAACTTTATACTACTAGCACGGGGATAAAGAAATTATAGAAACTACCTCAAATTGGAAAAAATTATATTTACGAGATATCTATTTAAATAAATGTACATATAACATAAAGGCTATTTATTTGAAGCAAGTTATAAGAAACAATGGCAGAATGTCTGTTTGTGTATGAATTCATTTGTCACGGCTACCAAACTTTGCGAATTATCAGTGAAACAAAACAAACAGACGGGATAATAATTGAACCAGAT
>NW_023459187.1:63855-65101 GCF_013731165.1 Rhagoletis pomonella | reverse complement strand
GTACATATAACATAAAGGCTATTTATTTGAAGCAAGTTATAAGAAACAATGGCAGAATGTCTGTTTGTGTATGAATTCATTTGTCACGGCTACCAAACTCTGCGAATTATCAGTGAAACAAACCAAACAGACGGGATAATAATTGAACCAGATCTCTATCAGGATCATATCGTTGTTGAATTTCCGTGCAAAATTTGTATGCGGATCCCGATTATTGCCTAAGAAAACATAGCTAGAGTTGCGACAGAGTTCCATTGTCTTCAGTTTATCAAGTTTATTCAGTGAAATCGCTGGATAAATTTATCAGAAATGTGTAAACGAGTTTCCATACAAATTTTGACAGTTCATTTATAAGGTTTACACAATTATAAGTTTATACGGTTTACAATGCATTTATATGGTTTGATGAATACCCTTAATATGCTTCATATGCATATACAAATAAAAATATTGCACAAAAGCTTGTACTTTATTTCACATCAAAGCTACACTGTCTCCATGTAAATTTGCAAGGAAGCAACACGGTGCCTCTGCTAAGGGAGCGGTGCGAGAGAGATAACTGTCAGTTTATCGAACCTTGTACACGGTGGGCAGGAAGCGAAGATAGGTTGCATAAAAATGTCGACAAAATCTGAAAGCAGGGTTGTATTTGTTGATATCTTAAGGTTAAGAATCCGCTTAAATTGAAATCCTAGCTGCTCCTGTTTTAAAGATATCCGCATTTTATATACTTCTGATAGGATAAATTTGCAAAAGAGGAAGGCGTACTTCTCGATAATTAGAGCATATTTATACGAAAAGAAATCTCATACAAATCTGTTCCCCTTTTTTAACTCACTAAAACGGATCAAATCAATGTGAAACATTTTCATTGTTCGTACTTAAAAACAACACTTTCATACCACGCACACGTGGTGTTGAATCAAACTGAACATTTGAATGCACATTTACATGTCTGGCTGTAGCTGAGTGCACGAAGATGCTTGCCACAATTTTCTAATTTCCAGAGCGTCAGGGTTCAAATCCCATTACAGACAGCATGGAATTTAAATATTTTTTTTTTTAACTTAATTATGAAAAAGCATCCGTTAAGTGCAAAGCGCTTCATTTTAATATTGGCGTATTTCAATTAAATATTTCTATACTAAATACTAAAATTTGTATACTTAAATTATTACGAGTTGGGTTGGTGCTCTTTCATATGCGATTTTTTTTTTAAATGTAGCACGTTTTGCATAAGCAATAG
>NW_023459187.1:55067-63755 GCF_013731165.1 Rhagoletis pomonella | reverse complement strand
ATGTACATATTTTAAGGACAACAACAAACATCGTCTCCCAAACGCCAGAAGTTCTCGGACAAGAACCAGATATACTGGATACTTCCTTTGGATTCCAAATAGGCGAGAGTGGGAACATTATAATAGAAGAGCAAGAAACCACTGCCCCAACGCCGGCTAAGAGACAAAAGAAAAAAAACGATGAGAACGCCGCCTTTAACGATCTAGTCAACGAAGTAAGTCAGTTTGTGGATAGTCAAAAAAAAACACACAACAATTTCTTGGGTGCGATTGGCGAAGTGTTTGAGAAGGTCCCAGAAGAGAGCCGCCTAGATTTTCAAATGGACGTACTATGCTCAATATAAAAATTATAAAAATTGAATTTACGAAATTTAAAAATTTAAATGACATCCAGTTTGAATTCAATTTTGCGAACTTTATATGTAATCTAATTTAGTATGAAATCTGATTTTGATTTTGCGAATTAAATATGTAATCGAATATATATGTAATATATAATATATATATGTAATGTAATAATATGTAATAAATATGTAATCGAACCTGAAAGATGTGACGACATTTAAAACATTACCAATAAGTGCCCTCATACTGTGAGTTCAAATTTTTTGTTTTCTATCTTAAATAATAAAAACAAAGCATATTCAGTGAGTAGTAATTATTTAAATTTTATTGTTAAAAAGATGTGTCTTCAGAGCATCCCTTAAATCATAATTATTTGAACTGCCTCGGTCCGATGACACCCTACTTATTGAGGGCAATGGAACTACTTCGTTTCGCCATGAGCCAGCGATGGTGGCATCCTCTTCGTAGCGATCAACAAAATCGCTTGCTACATAGTTTGCACACGAAAGCTTAATAAAATTATGCAAGACAATACAAGCTTTCACTATTTGTTCTGCATTTTTCGGGGCCATGCATAGCGTCGTTCTCAATATTCTCCATTTGGCAGTGAGTATTCCAAATGCGTTTTCTATAACTCTTCTTGCACGAGAGAGTCTTTTATTGAAATACTCTTGCTCTTCTGGAATACCTCTACCCGGATATGGTCGCATTAAATAACGCCGTAAGGGAAAAGCAGCATCTCCTACTAAATAATGTGGAAATGGCTCGGTTTCTCCTGGCAGAGGCTGATCATGTGGAAGGCCGAGCCTATCATTTTCAATAGCATCTGCCAGTTTTGAAAAGTGGTAGACACCGCCATCGCTTTGACTTCCATATGCTCCGATGTCAACGCAGGTAAAGGTATAATTGGCATCACATACGGCCAAAAGCACGATACTATAATTGCCTTTGTAATTATAGTACATCGACCCTGAATTCGCTGGACAGGTAATATTAATGTGCTTTCCGTCGATGGAACCAACGCAGTTGGGCATATTCCACAGCGACTTGAACTCATTGGAAATACGTCCCCATTCCGTTTCTGACGGGGTCGCCACATACAGGTCAGCTAACAGATCCCATATGGTCATACATGTCTCCAACGTAATCTTCCTGAAAGTCGTCAGGCCGATCCTGTGAACTATTGTGTGGAATTGCCGAGTGCCACCGTGAGCCAAATATCTGCAACAAAAAAATAAAACCAGATACATATATGGAAAATTATACGTATACTATTAAGTAAAACCGATTTTCTCTTACATCATGGTTATAAATAGTCTGCAGCGGCTCGATATTGGTGTTCTGATTGAATATTTGGTCAGCGAAGCCTCCAGAAATTCGTGCAGCACATTAAATAACGAAAAGGGCATTCTTAATGTCTTGTTAAACTGCTCCTCATCTGCAGCCAAGTTTCTTAATGAACTTTCAAACAATCCATATTTGTGTCGCTCTAAGTACAATTTCCGAACCCATAATCGGCGCTTCTGTTTTAATCGCAGTTTTAATTTACGCATTTTCGCTAAAATTAGGAAAATTCTCAAAACTTGTTCAGCATTTCGAGTCAACATTTTGTACTGCCAAATGAAACTTTATGAAAACCAACGAATCTGGTGGCCGGAACGATAAAAAGCAAGGTATCTGAAAAAAAATAATGTTGTTAGCAACAAATAATTGTTTAATATAAACTCTTTTACCTCCAATTGAATATTACGTCTTATAAACACGGGTGGTGAGTGGCGCAGCCAAATGCAGCTTCACCAAAACCGGAACGATAAAAAAGAAGGTATCTGTAAAAAATAATGTATAACAAATAATTGTTTAATAACATATATTTTAACTAAAATTCACAATTATACTTGCTGGCACAACAAAGATGGCGGGTATATTTGCGCGCATTGAAAATCAGCTGACTACTATGACAGCGTTCAAAGCTACCATTAGGCCATAAAAGCCTTCAAAGTAAAGCAAAGCAAACTAAAGTAAGCAAAGCAAGCAAAGCAAGCGTGCATTGGGCCAATACCTTAACCGAAATCAATTTGCGTGTGTGAATCTTGGAATTTGAGTTAACCTTTTACGCACGCCGGTCAATTTCGGTTGGTCCCATACAAGTTGTATGCGCATGAGAAATTTTTGACAGTAAACTACCGGCGTGTGTGAATATTAGGTTGGCCTGTTATGCTTCTGATATTTCGGGCCCCTTAAGAAGCCCGGAGGGATTCACCCCTTCCCCCCTCCCTATCGACGGGCCTGTGTGTACAAATCGTCGGTCCCTACGAAGAATAGCACATTTCACTATTCGCGTGGAAGACTAGCACATTTCACTATTAGCGTGGAAGACTAGCACATTTCATTATTCGTGTAGAAAAGTAGCACATTTCAGATTTTTGCGTGGAATAGTAGCACATTTCATTAATTGCGTGGAAGACTAGCACATTTCAGATTTTTGCGTGGAAAAGTAGCACATTTCACTATTTGCGTGGAAGAGTAGCACATTTAGGATTTAAACTAAATCATAAAAGCATAATTTATATTGGAAAATCAAGTGCTTATTTTATATTTCTATAATGCTAATATAAAATTCATGAAATTCAGACGGTATATAGTGTTTAGTGATCATTTGCTGGAGATCATCCACTTTTCTTTTTTTTAAACGCATTTTTCCCCTTTAAGCTTTATGCCATTCATATTGTTTTATGGTTAACTATTGAAATTTTGTTTTCAGTATGTTCAATTTCATTTAAAATAAAGCTCATTTAAAAACACCATGTAAACCCACGCTTAAAATTTTGTAGAAATTAAAAAAAAAAATCAACTAATTTTCATTCAAATTTCAAATTTATTTACTCACAAGGCATACTAAACAAGGTAGAAGTGATTTTGACATTTCCCTCTTTTGAACACCGACTATAATGTCAAATGATGAATAACTTTTAACCCTTTTCATGTTGTCATTCTCTAATTTTCATTAAAAACCGTATTGTGCTTTGAGGTAGTTTTGAATTGTGTGATTTTTTTTTTGTTTTTCGACCACATGTATTTAAAGATACATACATATACAAAAATGAAAAGGAGCAGGAACTACGAACGTTGCATTGTGTGGAAAGTGGTGCGATACTTTAAAGCCCCTAGTTGCGAAGTTAGAAGACTTGGTTGCCTGAAGCCACGTAATTTCAGAACTGAGTAAGATAATTTTCTTACAATATTATGCACACATAACCGCGTTTACACTGATAAACATACGTATGTAGAAGAAAACATTAAATCGTTTTTTATAAGTTCGGATGTTTTTAGAAGTAAATATTTAACTAAACGCGAAAAAACATTGGGCGAATAGAAACAAAAAACTGTTTAAAACAGTTTCATAAAACATAAAAATCATTAAATGACGTGGTTTCCTTTATGAGGTATTATTTTCTGTCCATATGTATATGTGCATATAAGATGCGAATGCAGCTAACATTCTTTGAAGGTAATATTGAAGTAATCCTTAAAATTAGTATACGTACATACATACATATATATGTATTTATGCTGATACATTTCCATCGTGAAATTATAAGCAGGTGACGTAATAATAAAGCTTTCTAGCTTTATTTTCCGGACATGCGGCTATCTTAAACAAATTTTTAAAGGCAAATTTTCAAATACGGTCAAATCTTTCATCTCGCTCTTATTACTACACCTGGTATAATTTCACCATGATGAGGTTCAATTGATGCTAATTCGTAGCAAACATAGCACGCCCACCTCATAGGGTTAATTTGTTTGTTTACAGTTTTTTGACATTATAACTAGCTACAAGAGAGTTCGAGCTAGTTGTCACTTCTACCTTGTTAAATATGCCTTGTTTACTCAGAAGTGTTACAATTTTTTTGAGTATGAAGCTTTATAGCCGATTCAATTTTAAGGTGCTGGCCCAATGCAGGCTTGCTTCGCTGCGAGAAGTGTCAAAAATTATTTGGAATATACTAAAACGTATAAAGGCTGGCCAAATGGTCACTTGCTTTAAGCGCTTCAAAGTTTGAAATAAGCAAATGTTTTATTTGAAAGCATTTTATAGGAATTTGACAAAAATGTATGTTCCTTTCAAAATACATAAATTCAAACAAAAATTTGCTTACTTAATTTAAAAAACATATTCGTTATCCTATAGTAAAATGTTGCAAGACCACATTTACAAATTTTACACGAGAGGAAAACACTTCTTATAGCTCTTCTCTTCAAGTAAATCGCTTTTTTAAGTTATAGTTTTTTTAGTAAATGTAGATATAGATATGTATGTATCATTATTATCATTTCTTTTAAATACAAACATTATTTCGCATTAATTTAAAAATAAATCTGAAAGTTTTTAAGAGTTTTCTAGGAAATAAATATTTACGGGAACAGACATTGACTTTTCAACCAGACAGCTGGTTGCTTTGACAACGTTCCAAGCCACCATTCGGCCAAGCAAGTTTTCAAAGTAAATCAAAGCAAATTGAGGTCAGCAAGGCGCGCAAAGCAATCCTGCATTGGGCCAGCGCCTTTAGTGTGATAATGTGCAAGTTTCAAGAGCCTTAAAACCTTTGATTCTTTTTGTCACATTTGCTACCATAGAACGAATAAACATAATTTACTTTTATGTGGAAGAAAACCGCAACAACGCAAATGTTTAGCTACTTGAAACTTGCTCATTATTGCAATAAAATTGAAAGGGCTTTAAATCTATGTAGTATATACTCAAAAAATTCGGAGAAAATAACATTGACATTTGGATGAACAGTTTTCGATTTTTTGCTTTCTACAAAGTTTTAAATTTGGGTTTATATGGACTTCTTCAGAGAATGAACTTTATTTTAATGAAAATTCTTATAAATAAATAAATAAATATAAGTGGCAAACAATATCACTTTGAAATGAGGTGCTCTTGGTATGACTGCAAGTACATTAGGGTGTTCCAAAAACAGTAAAGTCGGAATTGTAATGCTCTCACCCCCTAGGATTGTTCTATATAGAAAAAGGTGTACCCCTATTTTTTTATTTTAAAATCAAAAAATATTTAGAGGTCGCTCAAAGCGCTCAAAGTGTTCCACGTGTTTATGTATGGGGAAAAAACAACTTTTCGTAGAAATGGTATAGAATTCTTGAAAATCAATATTTTTTGATCGGAAAATCTGGTTCTCTTCAGGAGACTTACAATAATAATACCCAATTATTTATTTAACCATTTCTTAATACTAACGATTTATTATTTGTTCCTCATTGCATTTTTCGGGGTTTTGTGGGTTTTTGGCGGACCTACAAGTTATAGTTGCGATGAAAAAATGGTTAAATAAACAATTCGGTATTATTATTGGGAATCCTGCAGATGAAAAGAGTTTTCCGAAAGAAAACTATTAGTTTTTTTGAATTCTATACCATTTCTACCAAAAGTTTTTTCCCCCATATAAAATACATGGGAAACTTTGGCCGCTTTGAGCGACCTCTAAATATTTTTTTTATTTCAAAATAAAAAGTAGGGGTATATTTTTTCGGTAGGTATAGAACAATCCTAGGGGGTGAGAGAGCAAAAATTCCGACTTTACTTTTTCCCATGCATTTTTGGACCACCCTAATGTGCATATATATTTCTCGTATTTCTAAACAGATTCCCTGAGGAAGACGCGAATATGCGTCAAAACAAGTAGGAAAAAATAATAAACGTTTATTCTATTTGTAATAAAATACCGAAAAGCTACATACCAAAGTTTTTATAATAAGTAATACAACACAGAAATTTTTTTCCGTGCATTACCACCAACACATTCGCAGTGCTCGCCAAACACTTTCCTGGGAAACGAACTATATTCGGCCTTTCACATGTACACAATCGGCTTCTTACCAGTGTTGAAGCGAATAATTTTTAGTGGTAGCCAAATTCCTTTAAAAATAGGGCTAAAAAAGAGCTAAGAAAAGTAGTTGTGGCTAAAAATGGTAGCTAAAATTTTTTTACTTACATATACATATGTAAGTATACACGCAAACATTTTCAATAAGTAATGGTATAGAAAAACAATGAAAGCTTGCTGGCTCCATCAAGTGATTGTACCATCAGGCATATAACCTACCAGCATGCTGGTACAATATTCATTTCTTTCCAAATGAGGTCGTGGGGAGATCGAAATCATTAGAGCCGAAATTTCATAATTTTTCTACCATTTTGTTAAACTTTGTTTTTTTTTTTTTTATTCACAACTGCAATATCGGGAACTTAATCTTCCACAAACACGGTTTTGACTCATATAGTGCAAGAAATTTTCGCCAAAATACTTTTTACTTAGAAAATTTAGCTAATTTCACCACTCACGACACCAGCATACTGGTACAATCAATAAATTTTCAAATAGTTTTTGAAGTCGCACCAGCAGCTGGTACAATCACACCACAAGAACATTCACGATCAATCGACTTGATGGGCCACTTAACAAATTAAGCATATTAAGGGCCGCAAACTTATCTATTTTAAACTATAGTTAAATCGTTAATAGATAAGTTAACAGCCCTAACACTTTTACAGTATACATATATGTATATACATATATCAGTCTTTCTTATTTTAAAAATTCATCTCTTACATAAATGAAAAAAAGATACCAAATTAAGTATATACAACTTTTTCATCCCAAGTATGAATAAATTCTCCAAAGGACTAAAAAAGGGCTAGGGGCAATTTCAAATTTATGTGGCCAAAAAAAGTCTCTGGTAGCTAAATTTAGCCACCAAAGGGCTAAAACGGCAACACTGCTTCTTACACGTACACAATCCGAACGTCAACAGAAAGAGTAGAAGAGCAACAAATTTTATTTAGTTGCATGCAAACAACAGGTGAAGCAGGTTGATGACGCAATATTGTTGAATAAAGTAGGCACACTGAGCAGAATGAATGAATATTTATTCAAAAATTTTGTAACACAATTATTCGTACATACACCCCTAGAAATGGGTATATATATGGGACCAAGTCGTGCTTTTTCTTCGTATTAAAAGAACTTTGTGATTTATGTATTTTTATTTAATACCAGACTAGTCCTCAATTAAAACATACAATATGTTTTGTTATTTATTTTTTTGTTTAGTCGTTATTTTAAATTGTTCTTAAATGTCAAGTTTTACCTAATTTTAAAATAAATTTATATTAGATATATATATTTTCATTTTATTTCTACTTGAAATCAACGAAATTTTCTTTTAATATTCAGAGTGTTCGAAGCACGTTATCTTTTTTGCTCAGAAATCCACACTTATATTATAAAAAAATAATAATAATTTTGTATAATACATACAAAATTTAACCAACTTTTTCCTTTCTCAGGGCCGTTAACTTTCATTATATGTTTCTATGTTGTTTAGATTAAAAAAAAAAAACGCACAATGAAAAAACGGCAAAAAAAACATACCAAAGTTTTTATAATAAGTAATACAACACAGAAATTTTTTTCCGTGCATTACCACCAACACATTCTCATTTTTTATTTCATAACTAATACATTCTCATTTTAAGGCTTTTCTCTTTTTGGCGGACACTGCTCTAAAGTAAGTTCATTAAGAGAGTTGAAGAATAAAGCCAATAAGAGTCACAGAACAGCATACAATGAGACTCCGAAGGTAGGCATTTATGATGCCAATAGGAGTCATTTAAGAGCTTCAAAAAGAGTTCAAAATGAGCCGTATATAAGAGTCCAATATGACTCATATTGAGGCTCATTTGATGTATGAATTTAAGCTCATATAGGTCGACCTTCGCAGGAAGGGAAACACCTTCATTTCGGACTCTTAAATGAGCCCATTATGAGCACAAAGGCTCCGAAATGGGACTCCTTAAAGACTCATTTATGACTCCAAATGTTTGCTGGGTTAATAACAATAATAATTATAATAGATTGGCGCTTACACATATATTAGTGTTTGGCCGAGCTTCTCCTCCGACTTGTGGCGTGTACCTTGATGTTGTCACACAAAGGGGAGGGGTCTACAGTTTTGAGTGAAAGCGCGCACTGTTCAGCGTTGCCGTTTTGGTCCAATTGGACCAAAATTGGTAGGCTCATTATCCTTTGGTAGTTTGGTTGGTAGGATGAAGCTTTTGGTAGGCAAAAGTGAAATTGCAACCAAATTGAGCAATAAAATTTGTTTGCTTAAGATTGCATACTGCCAGTGCTATCTACTATTTATAGTAACTCTAAAAATATCTATGAATGGTAACCCTGTATTCATAGCAAGCAAAGGAAATAATGACAAGAGAAAGAGTGAAAGAAAGATGTTAAATGTCAAAAACTTGGCATTTGC
>NW_023459187.1:53114-54967 GCF_013731165.1 Rhagoletis pomonella | reverse complement strand
TCTTAATCGAATATACTCTATCTCTTTAGCAGAAAAAAGGCAATTTCAATAAAATCCGTTCCCTGGTAAATAACAAGTCCAGTGCACAAAAATCCAAGTCCCAAAAGCCAAAGTTTTCAGTACTAAATCAACACAACACTGTAGACGAATGAGCGAAACGTACTAACTGCAGCACGGCCGTATTTAAATTGAAGTATTTTTAAACCACTTTCACTCCAAAGTAAAATGCCTGATAGTTTTTCTCTTTTTTACTTGTGATATAAACATTACTAAAATAAATGTATTTGTTGATTCTTCTTCGTATTTCCTGTCTTTTTCAGTGCCTTATTTTGCTTTTTTTGCAATACCTAGTGCCTTTTCCTGCCTTTTTCGCTATTTTGGTTTGCCTTTTTTGCAATACCAAGTGCCTTTTCCTGCCTTTTTCGCTATTTTATTTTGCCTTTTCCAGCCTATTTCGTTATTTTATTTTGCCTTTTTTACAGGTTTTTAAGTCCTAAAAATCCGTTCCCTGTTGATTACATACCGGCAACTTTGGCTTCTCTCTTTTGGAATTGGACTTTTGTGTTGGCATCCTTGTTATCTACCATGCCTACGCGCTACACTTCACAAGAATATGCGAACATGCACCTCATTTATGGAGAATGCAGATGCAACGCAAGTGCCGCCGCTAGACTTTATCGGGAAAGATATCCAAATTTAGAGCGCTATCCAGATCACCGCGTGTTTGTTAATGTGCACGTTCACTCACAGAGGGCGGCCATTTCCCGAATCAAATACGGGTGGAGGTAGAGCTCGCTTTCCTTACGAGGAAGAAGTGTTGTAAGAGGTCGCAGATGACCCAAGTATTTCCGTTCGTGGAATTGAAGAAAGAACGGGAATACCCAAAAGCACCGCACATCGTATTTTACAAAGAGCCGAAATGCATCCGTTTCACGTACAACGAGTTCAAAGTCTTCTTCCTCGAGATTATCCTGAAAGGATTTCATTTTGTAGAACAATGCTACAGAGGCATAATGAAAATCCCCAATTCATCCAAAAAATTATCTGGTCAGATGAATCTACATTTAAAAAAGATGGTTACTTAAACTTACACAATTTTCACGAGTGGCATGTGGCGAATCCACATTTAATGCCAGAAGACAGATCCCAGTATCGCTTTAAAGTAAACCTGTGGACCGGAATTTTGAACGGCAAAATTATTGGGCCTTTAGACCTGCCTAAGAACTTGAATGGCACGAATTACCTACATTCGCAAACGTCAAGCTGTGAAGTTCTACTTATTTTGTGCCTTGATTGGTCTTTGTATTTTGCAAAGTTTATTGTGCTAATTTTGAGTAAAAGTTGCTATAAAAAGTGCCTACGAGCATCTTAGTGTGATAATAACCGAAGCTAAGTGAAAGTTTTGTGATTTTTGTGGTTTTTATTAAATTTAATTAAATTTCACTAGCTTACATCTAATCTTGCCGAGTCATTTGTTGTTATCATTGTTGTTGTTATTCCTTTGTAGTTAACCGAGATCGTTTCTATTTTTGCACATTTCTTTTTGCTCTTTTTGTTTACTTCGTTTAGTATTTCTTGTCACAGCTGTTTGCGCTGCATTTATTAAGTGTCACATTACAGTGATACTCAGACTGTTCGCTACATATATTTTTAAGCTAAATACATCAGCTCCTAAATTGTTGTGTGTGTTGTGTTAAACTTATTTTGCTTGTGTTTTTATTAACATAAGTGTTATTAAATCTTTCAATATGAAGTGTGATCTTGATAACTGCCGAACTAAAAGCGAATCTGAACGCTACTTATCGACAAATTCGACAAATTATAAAAATTTTAAATTCATAGTTTAACAAATA
>NW_023459187.1:51899-53014 GCF_013731165.1 Rhagoletis pomonella | reverse complement strand
GTAGTTTGCAAACTGATTTGGTAGGCTTTTTGGTACCTTAAAATATTTTCAAGTGGCAACGCTGGTACTGTTTTCCTCTACACCACAGCGGCCGACTATCAGCGTAGTCGAGGAGAAATAATTATAACATACATGTATGTTTGGTTTTTGTACGGCTACTGGTACCACTTTATATGAATTCGCTACTATTCTACGCGAGAATCTGAAATGTGCTACTCTTCCACGCAAAAATCTGAAATGTGCTAGTCTTCCACGCAAATAGTCAAATGTGCTACTCCTCCACGCAAAAATCTGAAATGTGCTACTCTTCCACGCAAAATTCTGAAATGTGGTACTCTTCCATGCGAATATTGAAATGTGCTAGTCTTCCACGCGAAAATCTGAAATCTGCTACTTGTCGACGCAAAATTCTGAAATGTGCTACTCTTCCACGTGAAAATCTGAAATCTGCTACTTTTCGACGCGAATAATGAAATGTGCTAGTCTTCGACGCGAATAGTGAAACGTGCTAGTCTTCCACGGTAATTTGAAATGTGCTACTCTTCGTTGGGAGCGACGAAATACCCTACAAAAAATTGTGCGACTAATCTCCAAAGAGAGTATTCTGAGATTACTCTCAATCGGGTACAATTGGACATTAATTAGTCTCTTACGGGTACTAATGGAGATCAATTAGTCTCAATTCATTAAATATGCAGGTATGTTTGTACATACCGATTTTTTAGTAAGATCTGGATACCTAAATTCAGATATATGTACATATGTGGGTCATACCATTGAAAAGAGGAAAACGACATAAATTTAAATATGCCCTAATTATCTCTACTTACCTCTTTTTAGGGATGAAACGATACTAGTAAATACTAGTAAATACAAGTACATACTCGATACTTTTCGTTCGATTCCAAGTAATTTTGGCATCGATACTATTGAACCAAGTACTGAGTAGGTATCGAAAAAAAGTACTCGTATCGAAACCCGATACCAAGTTAAATTTTGCTCCGAAATTTTTTCATCTAAGTTTATACCTAATATGAATCGCGCTGTGCTTTTTGGCAACTTAATTGTCAGCAAAAAAAAAAAAAATTGCGAGAAGGCGACAGAGTCGACCTTAT
>NW_023459187.1:44839-51799 GCF_013731165.1 Rhagoletis pomonella | reverse complement strand
TGAGATTTCTTATTTTTAGGATAATTTCCAAAATTTCAAAAACTATCGAAATCCGGGAGATTCTAGGAATTTTGGTAAAATGAGAACATTTTGAAATGTAGAAAATTATTGGGGTTTTAGAAATCTTCATATTTTCCACAATTTTGAGAATTTTATTTATCCTAAAATCCATCATAAATGTAAAAATGTGAAATATCACAAATTGTCGAAAAATTCTTATGTTCATAGTACTTGTGTATAAAAATTAGAAAATTCATAGAATTCTAAAAGATTTTAACATTTTTTAAAATTCCAAAATTGTTCCACTTTTCTGAATTTTTCCAAAATTTTATGTTGATATAACAAGGTTTGCGAATTTTAAATTTTTTGAATATTTTGATAACATCCAAAAAATTTTTGAATCTTCAAATTTCAAATTTTTTAAATTTTCAAAAACGACGATATATAAAAATGTTTTCAACATTCGAAGACTTTTATTTTCGTATGATCAATTTTGTATATTCGACACTTTGACTTAGAAAAAATTTTTTAGAATTCCTACAATTCTCAAAATTTTTAAAAAATAAAAATTTCTAGAAATCTAGTATTCATCATTATATTGAATTATTGGGATTTACAAAAATTTCTCAAATTCACAAAGTTTTGAAAGTTTAGAAAATTTTGGAATTCCACTCAAGTTATTAAAAAGGGGAAACTTCAAGAAATTAAAAGCTATCAAAATTCTAAAAATTTTAAATTGCGGTGATTTTTAAATTTATATGCACGAGATATATTTAGAAATTTAATAACACAAATATGTGGCAATATTTAATATAGTATACCTAAAATATATTGTACCTCCATGGAATGCGTTAACTGTTATAAACAGGACGATATATCAAATTAAGGGTTATTAAATTTGGTACCTCACGTTCATTTATCATTTTTCAATAAATCTACAAGTTTTTAAGATATTAAAATAAAACTTACAAAATCTATAATTTTCCTTTTGAATTTTTTATTCTTCATTACTTCAGCAACCAAGCGAAAAATACAAAAAAGTGAGACGAGATTTATTTCAAACGTTTTAATGTTTTCGAGTACCATTGACTTGGTCACGCCGATTTGGTCAGTTTTTAAGATCGTGGTTAATGAAGCCAAACATGTATTGTCAAAGATTAGGAATTGTTTGATATGTTAATAGTAGTTTTAAGCATATAATTATTTAACCCTGAACGTGCTTCGTTATTCGATTCGACTAGCAAAAATCGTGTTTCGCTTCGTACCTCTCTCTGAAGTAATTTACCATTTTGTTTATTATATGTAACAGAGAAAATAATATGTATTTAATACTTTGTTTATGTGTTTGAAAATTTTCATAATTCAATTCATAAAATGTATTTTCGTTTTTAACTCTTTTAAGTTTGTTATTTCAATACAAAGTTGGTGTTAGTCGTTTCGACTAACAAGCTCGCAGACAGGATCAAAAGAGCGAAGCACTTCCAGGGTTAAATATATAAACATAATACAATTAATGTGAGAAACGCCCATTTTAAGTCCATTGTTGCTGTCTTGAAAGTTGGTGCGGAATGGTTTTATAGTCACCGAAGAAGCACATTTTTCGCGGTTTCTATTTACAGTGAAACCCGCTTAAGTACCCCCCGTTTAAGTACCTAACCCGCTTAAGTAACCAACATTTTTGGCCACCGTGAATTTTTTGTATATAATCAGAAGAAAATCCCTCTCTTAAGTACCTCCCCACTTGTTTACCCAACCCGCCTAAGTATAATTTTCCCATTTTAAGTGCTCTTTTAAAATTCCTTAAAATATTTACGTATTTTCAAATTCGGTAAAAAAATTCAAAAAAATCGACGGTAACTTTCAGCCACTTGAAACTTGCACATTATTCCACTAAAATTGAATAGACTATAAAACTGTATATATCTAAAACTGCATACAAAAAACTCTTCTGAGAAAAAAGTTTGAAATTATCATGAATTATTTTTAAGTGTTCTACAAAATCTTAAGCTTAGGTTTATATGGTATTTGTTAGGGAATGAACTGTATTTTACTTGATTGAAAAACCTTAAAAATTAATAAATATACATAAGCGGCACTATGTTTTGATGAATTTGACGCAAATAAATGGAGTAAATGAACTCAACTGAACACATATTCATTGGTTTTTATACATTTGTGATGTTTTAAGTGTACACTTGCGCGAAATTCTCTATTTAATAGCAATATTCCGATGGTGAAAATCCGCACAACAATCTTGCGTAGTTAATATAAATAACATGGAGGAAAACTAGTGTTGCCACTCTATTAAAAATAAAATGGAAGTAAATTGCTGCTGCCACTCTATTAAAAAAAATTTGTGCGTCCAACTCCTTTTTGCGTAGGCGGCCTTCGGCCGCGCTTAGGGATTATAGCCCTCACAACGTAGAATTCTCCTTTCTATGTTGCCAAAGAAAAGGGACAGAACACCTTTTTCAGAGAACACCTTTTTGCGTAGGCGGCCTTCGGCCGCGCTTACGGATTATAACCCTCAATACGTAGAATTCTTCTTTCTGTATTGCCAAATAAAAGGGGCTGAACACCTTTTGCAGAGAACACCTTTCTGCGTAGGCGGCCTTCGGCCGCGCTTAGAGATTATAACCCTCACTACGTAGAATTCTCCTTTCTGCGTGCGAAGAAAAGGAACAGCAATCCCCTTTCCACAAAAGTATATTTCTTGTGCATTATTTGGGTGTTTTTAAAGTTGAAATACAAATTGTATTGATAGAGTGGCAGCACCAGTTTTCCTCCACCTTATTTATATTAACTACACAAGATTGTTGTGAGGATTTTCACCATCGGAATATTACTATTAAATACAGAATTTCGCGAAAGTGTACACTTAAAATATCACAAATGTATAAAAACAAATAAACACGTGTTAAATTGAGTTCATTTATTCCATTCATTTGCGCGAAATTCATCAAAACATATATCTTTTTGAATATTCATAGATGCTAGACTGTTGGTCTTTCTTGACATGTTGTATTTCTCAGGCATGAAAAGCTTCGTTCAGGTGTGGCTATTGAAACGGGCAAAAGTGCCAATATATGTAAGGTCTTAAAAACATTCCCAAAAGACATTCTATTAGCTACTTGTAATGCTTTATCCAGAAGAAAGTTTTGTTTCGAGCAGTCGATTACTTTTTCATAGAAAGCAAACAATTCTTCAGTTTTTTTTTCGTTAAAATCATACTTTGGA
This sequence comes from Rhagoletis pomonella, assembly GCF_013731165.1. Taxonomy (NCBI): domain Eukaryota; kingdom Metazoa; phylum Arthropoda; class Insecta; order Diptera; family Tephritidae; genus Rhagoletis; species Rhagoletis pomonella. The sequence goes on along the minus strand of NW_023459187.1, from coordinate 48,562 downwards.
AACAAAACACTAAAATTATTTAAAACTGATTTATGGTTTAGGAACCGGCTTTTCAAATGAGCAATGCTAGTATCAAGGAAGGGAATGTAAAAAGCAATGCGATAGTATGCCTCGGCGTCTGCGGTTTTCACATTAAAGCGATTCTTTTGGCGACTGCTGTATCGCGGTACTTTGATTTCTGTACCTATGTTGGTGCATACTTCTTCTACGTGTTCGAAAAGCAAATGAAAGTTTTTTCTGCATCTTGTCGCATTTCTTCAAATTCCTTGAAAGCATCGTCGGCTAAGCTCATTGCTTATGCAAGATCTTCATCAGGTACTTCTAATTGCCGGCTAGCAAAGCAACAACAATTTATAAAAAAGCAAATGCTTTGCTGTTGTCGCTGTGCTAACAGTTTTTCAAACCCTGATAATTTCTATAGATATTCGCACGATACAAATAATTTTTACGGTATTTTCCCCGTGACAAATAAAAAGTTTTTACAATTGGAAGAAATACAACTTCGAAAGTCTTTATTAAACGATTTTTCATTTTGCTACGTTAGAGTCGTTGCCGAGAAACTTATGGATACATATACATATACACAAAAATTGCTCGTTTATGGTTATTAGAATAAGGGGCAAAATTTCCCGCATTAATTCGAGCCAAGGTAGAAGCCTCTAGGCCCTCTGAGAGCCAAGTTATGTCTAACAATTTTAAACCAAACTCCGGAACTGTTGTACTAGTTTTTACTCCGATATTAGAAAAAAATTGCGTAAAGTGTCAAATGAAATTTCGAAGTTTGACTTTAGCTCTAAAAGGGCCTACAGACTTCTACCTTGGCTTAAATTAAAGGTCATGAATGACACTAAAACTGAATTTTTGTTCGAGGGATATAAAATTGTGTGAAGGATGCACAGCTGCATGCAAATCATAAAAAATGGAATATATATTGCATTCTCCAAAATATAATAAAAATAATATTAATATGTAATATGTAATTATGTAATATTAGTATTACAAAAAATGTTTTTTATACCCGAGCGCACTTGTGCACAAGGGAATTATAACTTTGTTCGCATAACGGTTGTTTGTAACAGGCAAAACGAATAGAGATAGATATAGACAAATGTATACATAAATGATAGGAATGAAAAGAGAAATCGATTAAGCCATGCCTGTCCGTCTGTCTGTCCATGTACACGATAACTCGAGAAAAAATTTAGATATGTCCACGAAATTTGGTAGGTAAGTTTCCCTTTATCCAAGGTAGGTTGGGATTGAAAAGGCGCGACATCGGGCAATAACTACGCCCACCTCCCATATAACGGTATTGTCGCAATATGCAACAACTACGATATTTAAGTCCGTTTGTCGGCCGCTGTGGTGTAGTGGTCAACAGAGCGCGCTTTCACATATCAGCACCTGGGTTTAAGCCCTGGTCAAAACAACATCGTAAAAGAATATAGAAAATGGTTTTTTCTTAACAGCGGTCGTCTCTCGGCAGGCAATGGAAAACCTCCGAGTGTATTTCTGCCATGAAAAACAGCTTCTCATAAACAATCGCCGTTCGGAGTGTAGATCCCTCCGCTTTGTGTGACAACATCAAGACACACGCCACAAGTCGCAGGAGAAGCTCGGCCAAACACTAACATATGTGTAAGCGCCAATCTATTATTATTATTACGATATTTCCGTAAATATTGGATCCAAATTATTTAAAGTTAGTACACGAAGTAGAATTTTGGCTTAAAATAAGACAGCTCTGAAATTTTTTGAAAATAGGCGTGGCACCGCCCACTTACGATGAAACCAATCCCCACCAAACTCGGTACGAACATTGGTTAGAGCCTCTCTAAGAAACCCTTTGAAAATTTTGTAAATCAGACAAGAATCACGCCCACCTCCCATATAACGGTAATTTACAGAAATATGAAAACTGCGATAAATTAGTAAGTATTTAAACTAATTTACTTAAAATTGATATATACAATGACCTCTCAGCAGAAAACGCTACTTAGGGAAATTTTTGGGAACTTACGCCTACATAAGTGTGTCTCGGTAACCGGTTTATCAATTTCTACCAAACTCGGTACATTTATAAACCTTGGCTTAAAAACGCGATATGTTGAAACTTTTTAAAATCGGACTAAAATTACCGTCACCATGGAAGGTAAATTTCAGAAATACAAAAATTCCGATATTTCAATAACTAAACACGCCAACTTACAACAATCTCTTAACAAGACACAATATAAGTGTATATTGATAGCCCCCATATCGATTTTCCCCAAACATGCTCCAATTATTTCAATATCTAATATCATATTAACGAAACTGTTTGACATCGGGAAAAATACTTTTGCTTATCATGCAGTTTACTGAAAGGTCAAAAAACTATATTTAATACGTGCGCCGGGTATATAAAGTTCGGTTTCGCCCGAACTTATACTTCTTTACTTGTTTTTTAATTAGGCTTGCCAGATTTTTTATGCGCGAAATCAGTACTTTAGACTTATTCATGCTAAAAAAGTCAGTACTTTCAGTATACTTTTATTCAAAGCAAAATTATGAATGTAAGTAACAGATAATACTTTAAAACGCCAGAGTACTTGTTTTCAACAGCATTTTAGTATACAAATAAAATATAGTTCATAAAAATAAAAATGCTTATTTAAATAGTCGAAGAATTCTATATATTTCATTTTAAAATTACTTTTAATTTAAAGTGCACTTTCAAAAATTTTAAATAGAATCCGGTTCAGCGTTGCCACTAAAAATCTTTTACAACCTACCAAATAAATTTCAATTACAAAAAAGCATTCTGAGAGCACACATTTATTTAAGACTAGCAATTACCCGGCGTGCTTCGCTGCGCCTTAAATGTGTTTTTGTGTTGCAACTCTCCCCCTAAGCTCTTATGGCCTCATTTACAAAATATTTTTAAAGAACTTTATGAAGTTAGATTTAAAAAAAATCGATCTATGAAGCATTGTTTATTTTTTTTTTTGAGTTAATATATTTTCGAAGGTAATTCGAAAATATGTATGTAAAGAACCGACTTTCTCTTGAAAATTTAATTTATAATCTTATAACTGGAGTCTACTATCGCAACTTTTCCTCAAACGTGTATTAATTCAATATTCAAATAACCTATATTTATATAATTTGAAAAAATCTCCCTACTATACAAATATGTACAGCAGTATTAACTAATATTTTCAAATGTTGTGAGAGGGAGTAACAAAACAAAATTACTTTTAAGGCGCAGCGAAGAACGCCGGGTATACGCCAGTTAGTTAATATTGCTGTAAATATTTGTATAGTAGGGAGATTTTTTCAAATTATATAAATATACGTTATTTGAATATTGAATTAATACACGTTTGAGGAAAGGGTGCGATAGTAGACTCCAGTTATAAGATTATAAATTAAATTTCCAAGAGAAAGTCGGTTCTTTACATATTTTCTAATTACCTTCGAAAATATATTAACTCAAAAAAAAAATAAACAATGTTTCATAGATCGATTTTTTTAAATCTAACTTCATAAAGTTCTTTAAAAATATTTTGTAAATGAGGCCATAAGAGCTTAGGGGGAGAGTTACAACAGAAAAATACATTTAAGGCGCAGCGAAGCACGCCGGGTAATTGCTAGTAAGATTATAAATTAAATTTCCAAGAGAAAGTCGGTTCTTTACATATTTTCTAATTACCTTCGAAAATATATTAACTCAAAAAAAAA
>NW_023459187.1:29771-44739 GCF_013731165.1 Rhagoletis pomonella | reverse complement strand
AAGGTAATGATCACATGGCTTCAGTTGCTTTGTGGCCTGAGCTTTGTATTGATGGAGATGTATATTCAAATGCAAAATATACATATGTTCTTAAAGCAACGCGCAATCGACAAATTTGTGTCTTTGGCCACACTTAGGTTTGAAATCCTCACCAAGCGTTTCTGTTGTTGTGAGTTTTAGCGTTCACGCAGATATAAAAATTATAGCTGAATGAAGCGCTGGTTGTCTGAAAAGCTTGGTGTCTTCGGATATATGTATGTACAAACATATCTGTGCACAGTTCTCCACATAAAAAAAGTTTGGTAATTTTTTGTTGAATTTGGTAACTTTTACTGGTGAGTTTGGTAAAAAATAAAAAAGTGTTGTGGCAACACTGCTTCGAAGCGATGCTTTGCCTTTCGGTTATAAATGTGTACACACATACATATGTATGTATTTAGCATGTTCAATCAGTGATCGCTGTTTAGCTCAAATACGTTTATGGGTGTATGTATGTGGTATAGCGCAGTAACGTCGCTCATACACATCTATTTTGCCTTTGTGAGCTCATGTTTGATCGGCACTGATGTACAGATTTTTCGCGTAGCTATGCGCTGTATTTGGCAACCAAATAGGCTTAAGGCCCGTCCACATACAACTTTGGCGTTGCGTTGGCGCTGGCGTCGCTTTGACAGCGGCGCGCGTAACGCCCGTGCTTGCTACAATGAACGCTTAGCACAGAATACTTTGGTCACTAAATTAACATACTAGCGGCTGATAAATCAAAATTTTTACATCAATAATTGCATTAAAAACTATATTTCTTGCCCGCATTTGATTAAAAATTAAAATTAAATCACATAATTTTGATTATTTAGAACAGCTGACGAACGACGCGCGCGAAAAGTTGAGAGTTGGCCATCTTTCTGCGTTGTGTTGGCGTTGGCGTTGCCCAACTTTGGTTATATGGAGACTTTCATATAAATACATGTATTCATAGTCAGCTGTCGAAGCGACGCCAACGCCAACGCAACGCCAAAGTTGTATGTAAACGGGCCTTTATGCTTGTACGACTTTGTAATTTTTTGTAACTTTACACCCAAAAAAAGGGTGCTTAAGCAGTGTTTGCATTATTCAACTTTGCGTTCAACAATTGCGTTCAACTCAACGCAGGGTTGCACGAAAAAAAAAGTTGAATGGCTAAATGTTGGCTGGCGACCAACTTTGTTGAAAGCGATTAGTTGAAAGGCCATTCAACCAAAAGTTGAATGCAAAGTTGAACAATGCAAACACCTTTTTATGGCGAATATTTTGATTTTTTTTTCATATTTTGATATTTTTAGCCATTCAACTTTTTTTTCGTGCAACCCTGAGCTGAGTTGAACGCAAATGTTGAACGCAAAGTTGAACAATGCAAACACACTTTTATCTTCCAAGAATAAAAAATATAAGTATGCCACTCTGCGTCTTTTTACAAATGCTTCGTTTAAAAAAAAAAAATATTAAAATCGGTTTAGTACTTTGAGAAATAAATCGTTACAAACGTACTCCATATAATCAATTTTATATAATAGTATAGAGTATAGATATAGATATAGATTAACAGGTCTATTCTACGCTGGTAATAAAAAGTTTGTAACCGGTAAATAAAGTTCTTGTCAATTTTTAAACCCTTTTCGCATTCTCTGTACTCTTGTAAGCGGTAAATTTTGTTACCATCTCATAAGCTGGTAACAAAGTTTGCCCCGTGAAATATGCAATGCCAGAATCTGCACAATTCTTCATAGCTGAGTTGCCGAATATTTTAACTGCATTACCAACGAAGCTAGAATCGCGGTGACAACTGGTAACATTTTTTTTATAATAAAATTTTCCGGTTATAAAATCTTCGGTAACGTGCAGAATAGACCTGTAATAGCTCAATTCTGTATCGGTGACAAAATTTTTTTTACTGACAAATTTAAACTTTTTCGTAATAAAAACTGCGACAAGAATTAGTCACTGATACAGAATAGAGTCGTAAATGTTTCGAATACATAACATTTACATACAAACGTATTTGTACTTTGTACATTTTAAAACAAACAAGAAATAAATAAATGCAGATACAGTCTTGGGCACAGAGATAAGAAAATATACGATGGAAATAAAAAATAGCATTTGGTTTTGCAACACATTCCTTCTGCCAGGTCTGCAGATCGCATACCGTTTACTTCGTAAAAGTAGGAAATAAAATAAAGTTTCAAAATATACCATTGCTCAACTATTCTTAACACAACACTTCCTAGTGAAAGCCATGGTGTTTGAGAAATGCTTAAGATTTTGTGGGGTTTTACAGACCAGTAGTCCTGAAATTCCTTCAGTTCATGTATCCTCTTTGGACTGTGGGAAAAGAAACTATATTTTTAGCGGCATAGTGTCTCAATGCTTTTCGGCGATTTTTTACAAGTGTAGCTTGAGCAAAGGTGAAGTGAGTGGCATGTGCACTTTATATGAAATAAATCGGTTTCAGCACTCAATAATGTTTTCAGCCCGCCCAAGTCTCCAGCCATAACATTGGCTCCATCAGTGGCCAAACCAAATAGGTCTCTTATTGGTAAGAAATAAACGCGCATTGCATGAGTTCATATGGCAACATTACATCCTGACGCATAGGTGGAGCTCTTTTCAAACCACTTTTACTTTCCACTTGTCAGCTACTTGTCAAACCAATGTCAAATCATGTAAATACATATGTTTTCGGCCTTTTTTGATTTTTGGCCGTCTACGAACCAGCTGGACTTTTGTTGGGTAACATATAAAATACTAAATAAATCTAAAAATATACAGTCCATCATTGCGTTTTTTTGAAACATTTGCTGGTCCTTCGAGCCGGATCGCCCGGCGTAAATATACTATAATAATATTTTACGAATTTTTGTGCGTTTTTTGGGTTTTTTTTGGCAAAATTGGCCGTACGGCTTACGAGTTTAACCTCCTGATACAATGAATCGCCTGATCTAGCAACGCGGCTTTTGCAAGGGGCAAATAACTCGTGCGCATGCAACTGTGGCTGAAGTGGTAGAAGCGAGTACGTCAGTGGAAACCTTGGAGTATCGCTTAGCTAAGCTGCAAATGCAATGCAAATTACGAGCGATTTATTGAGCTTAGCGAACACCTTTGTACATACAAGGATGAACCTGATTACATCGATCCGGCCACAGATGTAGTGGAGTATGAGGAGAAACACTTTTACACGCATTCTGTACTTTCTCAAGCGTTAAATCAGCTTCAAAAAGAAACAAAACCGTCTGCCGTTGATGTAACCGCTTCTGAAACATAAATAGAATGCCTTGTTTCCAGCCAAACTAAGTTTTTGGAAAAATTACGTGAGTCAAGTAGCCACACGGAATTACACCTGGAAAAAATAAAGATTCCGACGTTCTCGGGAAACTATGAAGATTGGCGGCAATTTTGCGACTTGTTTTTGGGCTCGATAGATAAGCGTGCGAATCTGACCAATTGTCAAAAGTTTCACTATCTGAAATCATACTTGGATGGTGAAGCATTGAATTTGGTCAAACATATTACCGTCACAGACGACAATTACAAGGAGGCGTGGGAGCGATTGGTGCAATGTTACGACAAGAAGCCGTTGATTGCCCGCTCATTTATAAGCAACTATCTAGCACTTCCTAGCGTAAGCGGATCGAGTGTCGCTGCGTTACGAAAATTGGTCGATGGGGCTGATGAGGCCATTCGCGGGTTGAGTGCGCTTAAATGCAACCAGCGTGACCCGTGGCTCATACATATTCTTCTAACGAAACTTGATACCGACACACGACAATTTTGGGCAGAAAGCAAAGTGTCTAGCAAAGAAGATGTTACTATTCATGACTTCTTCAAGTTTTTATTTTCTCGATGTGATGCACTGGAATCTTGTCAACCACCACGTCTTTCTTCGAGTCGACGACAAGCTACGGTTCACCATGCTGTTCACCAACGGACTGGACCTCATTGCGTATATTGTCAACCAGTTCATGCAATTTCCTCATGCAGCCAGTTTAAGTCACTGGACTTAAACTCTCGTCGATCGTTTGTGAAGACAAACAAGCTTTGCTTTAATTGCCTAAGCCGTGCACATACGGCCAAGAACTGCACCTCAAGTTTTACTTGCCGAATTTGCAGCGCTAAACATCACACCCTGGTTCATGGTGCGCACCAGAAAACTCCACATGACACCCCCACAGTTAAAGAGAGCGCAGATTGCAGCGGAATTTCTTCGGTGCCTAAGGCTACTCAACCTTCCTCAGCAGGTGTTATCCATCACACCTTGGACAAGGTTTATCAGACCCGCACGCAAACGCTTCTACCATCTATTCTCGCAAATGTGGTTGATACTTGGGGCAATACAACTACTTGCCGTCTACTTCTTGACACAGGGTCAATAATCACTTTGGCTACAGAGGCATTTATTCAGCGGATCGGAGCTCCGCGAACACACGCACGTATTTCAGTTGTCGGCCTTGCCATTAACAGTGCTGGCATCACAAGGGGTCGTGCCAGGCTCCAACTTCTGTCACGCACATCTAACAAATCTGTTGAAGTCACTACGCTAATCATGAGTGCACTAACCAGCGCAAGCGATCAACACCAGCTCATCCACCTGGGAGCAAATATGTCAGTTGCCTTTAGCAGATCCGCCATTTGGTCTACCTGGCGCCATAGATGTCATCATTGGCTCGGATCAACTATGAAACCTGTACAATGGAGAACGCAAATTCTTTGGTAACGACTTTCCTATCGCTCTTAATACTGTTTTTGGTTGGGTCATTGCAGGTTCCTACAGTTCTGCTGATGAAGATTCGACACCTGCTTTGGCACATCACGCGCAATTAGACCTTGATGAATTAGTTCGATCTTTTATGGAGATGGACCGCGTTCTGCCACCCAAGGCTGTCATCGACGCAAGTGATCCCTCTGAACAGCACTTTGCAAAAACACACAGTCGCAACAAAGATGGAGTGTACGTGGTTCAGCACCCATTCAAGAACAACGCTCCGCCGATTGGGGCCACTTTACCACAAGCCCTTAGCCGCCTTCATTCGCGGGAGCGCAAGCTGCTACGATTTCCGGAATTAAGGCAGCAATATTTTGACTTTATGGATGATTACTTAAGTCGTGGGCATATGGAAGTGCTCACATCGGAGCAGATAGTTGAGGACCCAGCTACCTGCGTATATTTGGCTCATCACGCCGTACTTAAGCCAGATAGCTCTACGACGAAATGCCGAGTGGTATTTGATGGCTCGGGCAAAGACGCCACAGGTTTCTCACTTAACGATCGCTTACAAGTCGGGCCACCAATTCAACGGGACTTAATTGGAGTTTGCCTGCGCTTTCGTCAGCACCGTTATGTATTTTGCGCCCACATTGAGAAGATGTTCCGCGGCAATCAGGTTGCTCCCGAACACACCAACTATCAGCGCATCATATGGCGCAAAAATGAAGATTCCCCTATTTCTCATTATCGACTGCTTACTGTGACGTACGGGCTAGCTCCATCGCTATTTTTGGCGGTGAGGGTTTTGAAGCAACTTGCAGATGACTACCGAAGCAGATATCCCTTGGCAGCGCGAGCTCTATGCTCCGACGCATATGTAGATGACATTCCAACCGGATGTGACTCTGTCGAGGAGCTTATCGCACTCAAGGATGAGCTTATCCAGCTCCTAGCAGAAGCAAAGTTCCAGTTACGCAAATGGAGTTCCAATTGTTGGCCTTTGCTAGAAACTCTGAGTGCAGACCTCTGTGAGTACAAATCCGTGGCAATATCGGATAGGTCAGAGGCAGCCGCGCCTTCAGTGAAGATTTTGGGGTTACACTGGAATCCTTGCGACGACGTATTGTTTACCAAATTTACCGGAAAGGATATTGCTGGTAAGCCAACAAAAAGAGCGATGTTGTCTGAACTATCAAGGATCTATGACCCACTTGGTGTGTTCGCACCGGCTACCGTGCTGCTGAAAATCTTGTTTCAAGAAAGTTGGCTAAGTGCGGTTAAGTGGGACCAGCAACTTCCTGACAATTTGAGCGCGCGTTGGCAGACATTCATCAAGTTGCTACCACAGCTGGTAATGATACGAGTCCCACGGTACATCGCCTCACCATTTGAAGCAATAGAGCTACATGGCTTTGCCGATGCGTCGACGCAGGCTTATGGTGCAGTTGTTTATAGTCGGGTCCACAAAAACAGTAGCTACATAGTCACCTTAATCGCAGCCAAAACGCGCGTAGCACCAATAAAGCCAATCTCAATTCCGCGCTTGGAATTGAATGCTGCACATCTTTTGACAAAACTGCTGACCTTAATAAAATCTGCTTTGACAATTCAAATCTCAGGTACTTATTGTTGGTCAGATTCTGAAGTGGTGCTGCATTGGCTATCAGCTACGCCTCGAACCTGGAACACATATGTTTGCAACCGAGCTGCTGAAATTCTAGATGCTTGCCCACGCAGCTGTTGGCAGCATATTCGCACGGAGGACAACCCAGCAGATTGTGTATCTCGAGGACTTCTTCCCTTCAAATTAACGGAACATCAGCGCTGGTGGAACGGACCATCTTGGCTAGCGAAACATCAAGCAGCTTGACCACCCTTCCAAGCGAAATTCTCTAGGTCAACCGAGACTGCTGCTCTTACTGAAAGGAAATCAAACACTGAAGCAACTCTTCATGTGCTCCACGAAGATAACGTTTTGGAGATCCTTTTGAATAAAATTTCTTCCTGGTCCCGTCTTCTGAGGGTAATATGCTTTTGTTTTCGATTTATTAATCATTCTTGCCGTAGATTGAACTCACCCAATGGCGAACAATCCACAATTTTTTTAACGTCGAAAGAGTTGAAGAATGCGCAAAACGTTCTAATGAAGTACGTGCAAAGCAATGCTTTTTCAAAAGACTATAAGTTACTGAAGGGCGATTGTCAACTTTCGCGCAAATCCAAATTACTGCGATACACACCATTCATCGACGAGCATGGTTTAATGCGTGTTGGAGGACGTCTTGGAAATTTATCGTTGAATTACAACGCGAAACACCCAATTTTAGTCCCGAAGGAGTCCCCAGTCGCTACCCTTCTGTTACGTCATGTACATGTCACCAATCTACATACTGGCGTGGATGCAACATTCCATATTGTGTGTCAATAGTACTGGATTTTGGCCGCACGCAATTTGGTGCGAAAAATTGTGTTTCGTTGTAAGCCGTGTTTTATTCAGCGCCGCGCCACTAGCTCACAAATAATGGCCAACTTACCGGTACCTCGTGTACAACCTATTCGCTGTTTTCGTCACACTGGTTTGGATTATGCTGGTTCGCAATTTTCGTGTGTTTATCGACAAAGGCACTTCACATCGAAGTTGTAAGCGATCTCACAACTCAAACTTTCATTGCAGCATTCAAGCGGTTTTGGTCGGACAACGGTACCACGTTCCAAGGTGCCAAGAAGGAGTTGGACGAGATGCGTCAGCTAGCTCTGTCACACTGTCAAGACGAGGCTTTGGCTAATATTACATCCAGCCAAAGCATATCATGGCATTTCATACCCCCGTCGGCTCCACACTTTGGCGGTATTTGGGAGTCGAATGTTAAGTCGATAAAGCTACATCTTCGGCGAGTGGTTGGCGACAGCGTTCTAACTTTTGAGGAGTACTCTACAATACTTTCGCAAATTGAAAGCATCTTGAATTCACGACCGCTGTGCCCGTTAAGGGACCATAGCCTCGACCCACTTACACCAGCTCATTTTTTGATCGGCGAACCACATACAGCTGTACCTGAGCCCTCTCTTCTGGAAGTTAACGTAAACAGGCTGCAACGGTGGTCGCAACTGCAAGCTATGGTGCAAGGGTTTTGGAAACGTTGGCACCTGGAATACATCGCATCATTACAACCCCGCAACAAATGGCAGCTTGCAAGAGAAAACGTCACGGCAGGTACACTTGTTGTGCTGAAGGAACCGAACCTACCGCCTACTAAGTGGCTACTCGGTCGCATTACCGCGGTCCACGCTGGTCCGGATGACAAAGTTCGAGTGGTCACCGTGCAAACTGCCCGAGGCATCTATAAGCGTCCTATTGTAAAAGTGGCCATTCTACCTCTTTTCTGAACGTCGTTCAGGGGGGCGGTATGGTAAGAAATAAACGCGCATTGCATGAGTTCATATGGCAACATTACATCCTGACGCATAGGTGGCGCTCTTTGCAAACCACTTTTACTTTCCACTTGTCAGCTACTTGTCAAACCAATGCCAAATCATGTAAATATGTTTTCGGCCTTTTTTGATTTTTGGCCGTCTACGAACAAGCTGGACTTTTGTTGGGTAACATATAAAATACTAAATAAATCTAAAAATATACAGTCCATCATTGCGTTTTTTTGAAACACTTATTTTTAAAGGCAGGATTGGCAATTAAAAGGTACAATTGGCAAATATTTATTAAAACGACGTTTGAAATATATATTTTTATAATTAAAAATTTTAAAACTTAATTCAATTATCCGACCAAAATCTTACTTTGCCGACCAACCCACCAAATGAAAAAAGCTCCCAAATTTTGTCGGAAAAGAGCAATAGTGGCAACACTGATCCGGCTTCTCTCTTTGCGCCAGCAAACTTTATACTTAAGATCCTCTCAGTTGATTCGTTTGAGTGTGGTATTGAAAAAAAAGCAGCTTAAGTTATAGGCAAAAACCATTCGAATATTCACATTTGCTGTTATTAAACTGTAATATATATATTTCGAGATAAATGACAACACTGGACAAAAAACCGTCAGCCTTCTTTTTAAATAATTTAAGCTCCACCATATTATCGCAACTGGTACGTAACGACCCGGCGATATGCCCCTTAAAACGATTGATCTTTTTGTTGTACTAATATCTTGGGCATATCAGACATTATTGGAAACATATCAACTATAATTAAATTATTTTCTTCTTTTAAATTTCCTTTACACGATATGTTGGCATTTCCATATGTAAAAAGTGGCATGCACACATGCAAATACGTATCGTGTAAGAACACTTTAAGCAAGTCCCAACGTTATGTAAAAACCTCATAAAAATCCTAAAGTATTTTGTTTGAATTGAAAATTCAGTACAAATCAATACAAATTAAAAAAAAAAATATCAGGACATTAGCGTACTGATTGAAAACATGAATAAAATTAGTACAGAAGTTGAAAAATCAGTACTGTATTGGGCATGAATCACGTAACTTTAAAACGATAGTCGTTCAAACGATACTGACAAAACGACCTCGTAAAAAGACTGATTTATGCATTTGTGTTGCTGTTACGTGTTACTATTACTGTTACGTGAAGCAAAACTGGAATCGAGTTGACGATATCGTGCAAACGATCAAACAATTTTTGATTTTTATGAAGCAACACAATCTCAACACGATATCGTTCAGACGATTGTCGTCATACGCGATTCATGCCCAGATAAAATCAGTACGTCTGGCAACCGTATTTTTAATATATCCGTTGGATTTTGCATGTTTTTTTTCGAAGAACACAATTTTTCACCAATTTTTTTAAGGTCAAGGAGTGATTGTGGCTCAATAGCAATATTTTTCCTTGAATTACATTAGCTTTCAAAGCCATTTTGTTTCATATCAAAATAATGCTTCTGTCGGAAGCGCTACGATTAATTGGCATGGTAATAAAAAATCACACTCTGTGCCGTTGAGTTAGCTCGAATATCTTATTTTTCAGTCGAGAAATGTAATTTTGAAATTTTAAAATTACTACGGTGTATTTTTCTCAGAAACATATGACTCAAAACATATGATTTATAAAAATATAATTCATTTATAAACAATATATAATAAAATAAAATAAAATGTCTATCATACTTGGGCGTACAAAATTTTTGATTCTTAAGTGCGCCGAGAAATATGTCACAAAAAATTCGATTTTGAGTGCTAGAAACATACACAAAAATTTAAAAAATTTAATTGAAGCGGCATATTTTTTGAGCGGCAAGCTTTGAGGCGCGGTAGAAATCACAGCAGTGATGAGCTAAAGTTTGTGACTTTGTTAGAATACGGCTGTATATTTGACTTTATCTTTTGCGTTAACGGATTTTTTTTTAGTAATATGCACCAAACATTTTTGCTGAACCCAGAATTTTTAACAAGAATTGGTTATTCGACTAGTGTGCTGTGGGTCACTTGGCGGTCGATGCGCGGGCTCTTACAATTAAAATAAAAGACTAATATTTTGCAGACTTGTTGTTGACTTCATGATACAACATACTTATTTTCACTATTACTAAGGGATTTGAGAAGAATTAGATTTTCGACCCGCCCTAGTGTGGATTGTAATTAGGTTTTTAAATGACTTGTAGTCTGTTTTATGCAATAAGTAGCATGAGTTCAGTAGATTTGCGATTTGACATGTAATCGAAAGAAATTAAGAACATGATAATTATGAATACAGATTTGAAAGTAATTTACTGCTTAGAACTCGAGCTCGAGCTTACAAATGCTCCAAGATATTGAGGTTTTTCATGGTTAAGTACACGAAAAACGGCTTTAATGGCCACTTTTGTTTGCTCTATGCCATTTAGTAGGTACTATTCCTACCCTTCAAATGCGCATTCGAGTGGTGCTTTACGATTTTTCCTCAGAAACTATGGCCATTGGAAGACGACGTAATGAGTTAGAAAGCATATGCTCGTTCCTTTTTAACCGACTTCATTAGAAGGAGAAGGTTATCAGTTCGTCGGAATACTTTTTTGTTATGTATGTTACCGCATAACTTTATACCACGTCAACCGATTTCTATAATTCTTTTTTTAAAAGAAAGGTGTTACTTCACTGGTGATCCCATACTAATTAAAAATTAAATCCGATTATTGGATCACAAATAATTTAACGATAATCTTAAATTTTTATATGAGATCTGAAGTCGGTTTGTTTTTTGCTTAAAAATTACTTGTTCGAATAATATAATTCTCGCGTTTTTTATTTTCTACGTAATTTTTATTTTCTGAGCCTATTAATTTAGAAAGAGTATAAATTTTAACTATAGGTCAATAGCACGTTGAATAGCTTACAATTTTGCTTACAAATGAGCCCTATCTCTAACTAAATAAAAAATAATTTTACCTGAAAATTCAACTAATAAACAAATAATTTTTATCCAAAAAAAAACAACAAAACCGACTTCAATTCCCATATAACTCGTTATTTTTCTTTACTCTCTTCTTTTATTTACTCTCTCTTTTATTTACTCTTTTCCTAACAAACCATAATTTCCAAATTCCAACTTTGTGCAAAAACTATAAAAATTAATTCTGCAATGTTTCACCAAAATTTCAAACTTTTTAATTAGAAAAAAACTTGGTTTGCAGTTTTGTAACTCATTAAAATTGAATATAATAAAGTGCAAGTGGGAGTGCTGCTCATTTGCTTCTCTTTCAAAACACAAA
The DNA here is from genome assembly GCF_013731165.1 of Rhagoletis pomonella. Classification (NCBI taxonomy): domain Eukaryota; kingdom Metazoa; phylum Arthropoda; class Insecta; order Diptera; family Tephritidae; genus Rhagoletis; species Rhagoletis pomonella. The sequence continues at coordinate 33,279 of NW_023459187.1, read as the reverse complement.
TGGCAGAACATACATACTTTGTATGAAAAAAAATGCGTTACACCGTCAACAAAAACAAATTGCCAAAAATTAGCCTTACCGACTTAAAATTGGACTTTATTATACTAAAATTTGACGAATTTTTTTAACAAATTTTACGTGGTAAAAATCTCGAGAAAATTATCCTACAAATTTTTGATGTTACTATAAGGATACTGTTTCAGGGAAAACAGTGTGGAAAAAATTTTCCAAATTATTTTTTGTCCCGTATTCGGCTTTTATAAATATGGTCACCGTACATATTAGTTAAAAATGTCATCACTACCATTATTTATATTCACTGCGCATGACATTCATGCAAATAGCAATAATCAATAACAAAGATTGTAATTAACACTAAAAATATGCAATATGTACCATTGTTTACCGTTTCACATATACCCTATAAATCATTGGACAAGTAAATTCCGTGATTCTATTATTGTAAAATTTAATAAACCGAAATTTTATTTTATAAGTCTGAACAGATATGTACATAAATGTATACATACTTTCTTCGATACATGCAAGTACTCAAAGTCTCGCCTTTGAAACAAAACAGTATTTAGCCTACATTTGATAATATACTTACGTATGTACCTAATAGTTATGCCGCACAGTGTATTATTTCCACATTCTAGAAAATATTAATTACGTTATTTTATGTCGCCAAATTTCAAAACAACGTCAACAATGTTTTTAGAAATGCCTGCTAAAGACGAAACAATAACAATTACAAAATATAAACCAAAGTGTAGGGCGGGACGGGAATCGATTTGGAAGATTACCGAGCGCAGTATTATTTAAAATTGTATACTTGAAACTGAATCTCAATGTTTAATTTGTTGGCTTTATGTGATTTATGCAACAATTGCTAAAATACCATTTTGGTCTTATTTTTTTAGGTGTTCTTTTTAATGAATATACATTTTTGGGACTTTAGTAAACTAGGACTAGGTATTTCATGTTAAAGTAAAACGTTGTTAATTTAGCTTTACTTTTAGCAATTTATTTATTTCATTAGACCCGCAAACTCGTTACCCGCCGCTATTCGATAAAGTTTGTATCTCAGTTTATTTACCACTCCTCTTTGACTTTAAACAACACAATTTTAGCTGCTGGAAAGTGCAGGTTTTAAGGAAATTTTCATTTTTCAGGCCTAGGAATTTCATTTTCTTCGAGTAATTTATTTGAATTTCATCTCGGCCGAGACAAATTCTTGTATTTCCGCTTTGAATAGAGAAAGCCTAATTCATAACCTTTCCAATAGTATCCACTTTTGTAAATAGAGCAAGAAATATTGAACTTATAACGGAATTTCGTTGACCCAACTTGATTTTTTATCGATATTTTCCACGCCCATAATTCAAAAAAAAATATTTATTTTTATGTCCATTTTTGTCAGTTTAGTTATAGGGAAATATCAATTTTGGGCATTTTAGCCTTTGTAGTTTGTTAAATATTTCAGTTTTTGCCGTTTTAAAAATTGCAGCTATATAATTCGAATTACAGTATTAAAAGCAGCTAGATGGGTAAAATCGTACACTGTGTGCCGTATGTAGGGTATACAAAAAAAAAAAACAATTATTGAGCAAACAAAGAACGTGGACAATAACAGTATTACTTTCTTGTATATTTTGTACTTAGTTTTCACTTGTTATATTTGGTTTTATTCTTCATCGAGAATTTCATGTATATTTCACCAACAAGGTTATATTATATAAATCGATATACTGAAAAAGTGCGCAGACATGGCGCAACTTTTTTTTACAGAATGATACTATAACGTCCAAGGTATATGCAAATGATTACACTTTTGCTTGATCGCACCTACTTCTCCTACTACCTGCGGCTTCTTGATATTCCCGATCATTAAGTACCGCCGCCGAAGAAGTAGTTGGATTTCAGCGGACCCGAAAGAACAACTGGTACGATGAGGAATGTCAAGAAGCCGCGAGAAAAAAGATGCCGCCTACAGGGCCACGCTGCGATCGGGCGCAAGGCGAGCGTGGGACCGTTATAGGGAACTGAAGAAGGAAGCGAGACGTATTTGCCGCAATAAGAAGAGAGAGGCCAAAATACGTGAGTGCGAAGAGCTTGAGATGCCGGCCGACAGGAAGAACGCCCGAAAATTCTACCAGAGGGTTAGGCGACTTACGGAAGGTTTCAAGACCCGGGCGAACTCCTGTAAGAACAACAATGGCGACCTAGTGACCGATGTCCAGAATATACTTAAATTGTGGAGGGAACACTTTTACAGCCTACTGAATGGTAGCAGCGCTGAAAGTAGTGAAGAAGACGACACCGAGTCCCCAGTCGATGATGATGGAGTAGCTGTCCCACCGCCTGACTACGACGAGGTACGAATAGCGATTACGCGGCTGAAAAACAACAAAGCTGCTGGAGCTGACGGCCTGCCAGCCGAGCTATTCAAGTACGGCGGCGAGGAGCTGATGAGGTGCATGCATCAGGTCGTATGCAGAATATGGTCAGATGAACGCATGCCCGACGACTGGAATTTAAGTGTACTCTGCCCAATCCACAAGAAACGTGATCCCGCCATTCGCGCCAACTACCGCGGAACAGCCATAGTTTATAAGGTCTTATCGGGTGTATTGTGCAAAAGACTGAAACCCACCGTCAACGAGCTGATTGGACCTTATCAGTGTGGCTTTAGGCCTGGAAAATCCAACATAGATCAGGTATTCACAACACGCCAAATCTTGGAAAAGCCCCGCGAGAATAGGATCGACACACACCATCTATTTGTCGATTTCAAAGCCGCTTTCGACAGCACGAAGAGAAGTTGCCTTTATGCCGCGATGTCTGAATTTGGTATCCCCGCGAAACTAATACGGCTGTGTAAAATGACGTTGAGCAATACCACCAGCTCCGTCAGAATAGGGAAGGACCTCTCCGAGCCGTTTGATACCAAACGAGGCTTCAGGCAAACGGACTCCCTTTCGTGTGATTTCTTTAATCTGTGAAGATAATAAGAGCCGCAGAACTGAACCGCTCAGACACAATACTTATAAGAACGTACAATTGCTGGCGTATGCCGACGACTGCGATATTATCGGTAAAAACAAGGGCTGCGTCTGTTCTGCCTTCTCGGGATTGGATAGAGAAGCAAAGCGAATGAGTCTGGTGGTGAACGAGGACAAAACGAAGTATCTCCTGTCATCACAAAAACAGTCAGAGCACACGCGTCTTGGCACCCACGTCACCGTTGACAGTTACAAGTTTGAAAAAGTAGACGACTTCGTTTATTTAGGAACCAGCATTAACACCAATAATAATGTCAGCCTTGAAATCCAACGCAGAATCACTCTTGCCAACAAGTGCTACTTTGGGCTGAGTAGGCAATTGAGAAGTAAAGTCCTCTCTCGTCGTACAAAGATCACACTCTATAAGTCACTCATCATGCCTGTGCTGGTGTATGGCGCGGAGGCATGGACAATGAAAGCATCTGATGAGGCGGCTCTTGGAG
>NW_023459187.1:15061-29761 GCF_013731165.1 Rhagoletis pomonella | reverse complement strand
CGCGGAGGCATGGACAATGAAAGCATCTGATGAGGCGGCTCTTGGAGTTTTCGAGGGAAAGATTCTGCGAAAATTTTACAGACCTTCCACACCCCCTTTTACAATCTCTTTCATATATACCTGCCTATAAGCATCTACCATTGACATGTCTGCATACCAAGTTTCAAGTTCATGTGATTTATGTTCTGGAAGTTATGGCTTAAAAATTTCACGCTTATGGTAGGTGCCACGCCCCCTTGTCGGGCCTCAATTTTTTTCACCCTATTATAGGCCCAGGTGTCATGGCAATACTCTGTCAAAATTTTGTTCGATTCTGTCCATCCGTTTAGACTGCAACCTGGCACATACATACATACATACATACGTACTTCCACAAATAAATATATAGTAGATATCTATCCTTCTCTTAGCGAAAAATAATTTTTGCTGATATCTCGGCCACAGGGCCACCTATGGTGTAAGTTTTAAGTCCAAATATTTCTTCTTAATTGGCTAAATTGTATTCTAAATGTGAGCCAAACTGGCAAGTAAATGCAATTTTTAGGAATATCTTGACCCCAGCGCCACCTAGCGAGCAAATTTTTGGTGGAAATATTTCTTTTTATGGTACTAATATATGTTCCAAATATGAACCAAATCGGTCCAGCCGTTTAGTAGTTTAGTGACATTTAGGCTACTATCTGCACACTTGTCGTCCAATCATAGTTGCGTTATCGTCTCGCCCAGAAATTTTTAGCTGAGCACATGCATTTAAAAGGAGATCTGCACACTTGTCGTTATCGGCTAGCTATCTGCAAATCGTAGAAGATGCAGAAACGGATAAGTACGGCACTGTCGTTTACTAATCGTTGTACACGCATTGTTTGCTTACATTTGATGGGGAAAATTATCGAAAAAGTTAATATTTGCATTAAAATTAGCGTTTTGCATAAAATCAGTGGAAATTATTAAAAAGTGGATAATTCCAATAAATTCAATAAATGTGAGAGTTTTAACGATAAAATATGATGAAATTGTAAAAAGTCTCCGCGTACGTGCACAAAACAGGTATCAGGAAAAGAAAAGAAGAGATATTACTGAAAAATTATGTCCAGAATTTTTGCAGCACAGTCCATATTTTAAAAATTGCAGGTTTTTGTAAATGATTCGCGAAAATATCAACCAGAAAAACAGAAAATACCTGCCTCAAGTGAATTTTTAGACACCAAATGAATCGAAATAAACGACCGAATGTGAGAAAGTGTAGTCGTCATGTAATCGTTGCATCATGATTATGACGATGAAGCGAAAATGATTGGACTACCAATGTGCAGAAAGCCTTAATGTACAGAAAACTCTGTCAAATTGTGAAATCGTGACGTCTCAGCATTCTTCATTTTTCGGTAACAACAACAAAAAATTTCAAATTTTTTTAATCGAAAAACCTTTCACACAGAAGGTCTAAGAAAGTACTTTTTACAGAACTGAAATCGGTTCAGCCGTTTGGTCAAGCATCGCGGTCATACGAAAAACATTTAATTTTTTTTATATATAGATTATATATATTTACCGGTTTTAAAGTAAACCGAATATATACATAAATTTGTCGGCCAAATATATATGTATTTGCGGTGTACTTCAAAATCGGTTAGATATATATAAATGTCTGGGTGAAATATATATACATATTTAACCGATTGTAAGTAAAATCAGTTAAATATATATAAATACCTGCGTGAAATATATATATATATATATTTAGCCGATTTTAAGTAAACCGCATATATATATAAATTTGACCGTCAATATATACATAAATAACTGCGTGTAATATATTTATAGTTAACCGATTTTAAGTAAACCGCATATATATATATATATTAGGCCGGGTCGATTTGTGGGGAGGCAAAAAAATCGCCCATTGCTCTGTGAAAATCATATTCTAGGGATCAAAATAAGAAACTTTGCCGAAGGAACCATACCTCTAAAACGAATTCTGATGTCCCCCAATTTGGGTCGAACTTTTGGGTAGGGGCAAATTTTGAAAAATCCCACTTTGACCCATTTAGAGTGCTCCAATCGAGTCCAAAAGTATGACCGACCCCCACTAACTTTGGAGGCCCGACCCACCGATGCCAGTGGCACACCCCCTGGAACCCCCCTGGGGGTTCACCATACAAACATATAAAAAAATCGCCGGTTTTGCACTTTACATGAAAAAAATCAGCGAAATGCCTATGTTTTTTCTTTTTGGAGTTTATTTTTCTCTTTAGAAATTTATTTAGTCAGAACATATGTAAATGAAAAAATTAATTTAACTTAGTAATAGAAAAGAAATTAAAAAAATTATTAGAAATTAGCGTTTTTACAACCCTTTTAAAACCAAGGCATCACTGTGATGCATTTGCATGTCGTAAACATAGTTGTGTGGGTTTTTTATTCAACCGTTTTAAAAAATGAAGGTATCACTGTGACAAAATTGCAAATCGGAAAATTGCTTGTGTGCGTTTTTTAAGACACAGCTGCATGTCGTAAACTTACTTGTGTAGTTTTTTATAGCACCTACTTAAGAAATGAATGTTGTTTTTACAACCCTTTTTGTGGGTATTTTAAGGCACCTTCTTAAGAAATGCGCGTTTTTTGCAACCATTTTAACAATTAAGGTATCACTGGAATGCACCGCAACCCTTTTAAACAATGAAGGTATCACTGTGACACAATTGCAGATCGTAAAATTGCTTGTGTTGTTTTTTTTTAAGCCACCACAAGACACAGCAGGTAGAATTGAAATTACCATTTCATTCTTATAGGCTGTTTTTGCTTACGCGTAAAAGCACATTTAGCGCATTTAGCTCTAAATGCTACTCTAAATGTACATTTATCCATACAAAATTCGTCACCTAAATGCACCTAAATGCACCTACATTTTTGCATTAAGAATCTAAATGCTAAAAGCAACCCTGTGATCTTCCAAAATGTCCACGATTCGAACATGGTTTAAAGAGAAAAAGTGGCAACATTGCTTTTTCGAGTATACAGTTGCTAGCTGCGTTTCAGTGATCGCCGATCGAGATTTATTTTATTTTGCATTACATATTTGGATAAAGAAAAGTTTAGCAAATTCAACATCGATTTGATACTGATAGAAATCTGGATCAATTTGTGATCAACTCTGTTTGGTTTGTTTCCTAATTAAGTGAGTAATTAAGTAATTTTAATTGAATGCACCGACAAATAAATATATACACAAACAAATGTTCGTTTATGGTTAAAACAATTCAAGTTTTTGTATTGAATTTTTGGTTTAAAATTTATTTTTTCCTTTTCAGTAGGGTTTTTGCACATTATCTTCTGCGTGAGAATTGATCGTAATATATACGCATCTAAATAAGAGACTGGAACACGGCTGTTTGTCAAAAGCATACGATTTCGAACTCGCGTAAATGTACATTTGCTAAATGCTATAGCATGAACGCTCTTCGAAAACATATGTTCGAAAGTGCTAAATGTTGCATTTTAAATGCAGCAAAAACGCTGCATTATTACCTCGTCTCGTAGACCATATATAACGCAACAGTTTTTGTGAATGCATTAAGTCGTTGTGAAGAACTCAAAGTGTGAAGTGCTAATTTCAGATAAAAAAATATTTCAAAAAAAATAATAAGTGAAGTGACCATTCCAAATCAAAAAGTTTACAATGAATCCACCATCCTCTACACCGCAAGATGAAGCAACTACATCAACAACTATCGAAAACCCAATGAGTCATATACCCAAGCATGATGTTACTGATTTGGTGTGTCTACTGATTTAACTGATCTTAATTTACCAACCCATCTGGATATCTTGAGATATTATTTTTACTTAAGCGAACGTGCTAAAACAGAACAGAAAAAGTTTTCCCATAAATCATTCACTATTCAAGTACAAGATAAGTTGATTGGAATTTGGGAAAAACTTGGTATGGAAATAATGCTGAAAAAAAGTGTATTTAATAAATTGAATAAATTGCTTGACAAGTATCAAGAGCAAATCAAGAGAAGAAACAACACCCAACAATTTACAGAGTATGTAAAATCTCTGGAAACAATTTTTTACATTGGAACATGTAAATGCGATTTGAAGGCAGCTCCATGTGCATGCGGCTGGGTTCCCGAACGCCTCAAAGAGTTCATGCACGATCAACATAATCAGAGAAGACTAACAATGGATGCATTTGTGATGGAAACTGAAGAGCAAGGAGCAACGTCTATGTCATCAATGCCAACATACCAAGATCCCGATGATTCAACATACGCACCGCCACCGGTTCAAGAAGATATGGATAGAAGCACAAGTTCACAATACACAGAGAGATACGATTCTTTTAACTTTACCTTGGTATGTGACAGATTTGGTGTGCCTGACAGAGTAGCATCAGCATTGGGAACCGCTCTTTTGCAAGATTTTAAAATTAAAGATAAGCATGGGAAATCTCTCATCATGGATAAATCGAAAGTTCGCAGAGAAAAAGAGAAATGCAGACAAGAAGTGCTTCGCAAACGGTTAGATGATACCAATTTGTTAGCGTTTTCATTCGATGGCAGAAAAGATGATACTTTAACGATAGATAAAATTGATGAGAAGTATCATACTAGGATGGTAAAAGAACCTCATCTTGTTATTTTGAGAGAACCCAATTCTGAATTCATTGGTTTCGTAAGACTGGAACATGAAACCGTTGAATACAAAACAACCAAATTAAATGGTTTTTCAACGATAAAAATATATCTCTGGATGCATTAATTGGAATATGCACTGACGGTGAGCCAACAAACACTGGCCCACACGGTGGAATTATACGACGATTCGAATTGCTGTTAAAAATACCATTGCATTGGTTCGTTTGCCTTCTACACTTCAACGAACTTCCGTTTCGGCATTTGTTTGAAGCTTTGGATAAATCAACCACCACTGGACCAAGATCGGCAAGATCAATTACATATGTTCTGACTAAATAAATTTCTTAAGAGAAAAAATAGATATTATTATAAATAAATAATAAATATTATTATAAATAAATAAATAAAAATAAAGAAAAAACATAGCCATTTAGCTGATTTTTTCATGTAAAGGCCAAAAATGGTGATTTTTTGAAATGATTGTATGGGGAACCCCCCAGGGGAGTTCCAGGGGGTGTGCCACTGGCATGGGTGGATCGGCCGTCCAAAGTTAGTGGGGGTCGGTCATACATTTGGACTCGATTAGAGCACTCTAAATGGGTCAAAGTGGGATTTTTCAAAATTTGCCCCTACCCAAAAGTTCGACCCAAATTGGGGGACATCAGAAGTCGTTTTAGAGGTATGGTTCCTTCGGCAAAGTTTCTTATTTTGATCCCTAGAATACGATTTTCACAGAGCAATGAGCGATTTTTAAATCGACCCGCCCTAATATATATATATCTGAAATAGCAAGAAGTGCATAGTATAAACCGAGGGTAATAGCGCTAATGAAATGTGAAATAAAGTGGCAATACCAGCGATTTGAGGTTATAAAAATTTTGGCAGGCGCAAATTTTGTTTACTCTGTTTTATTAACAAAATATATAAAATACCAGTAAATAAATGATATTGGCCCTTAGTCATAGTCAAAATAAAGTCGACTTTATAGTTAGTTGCAGCTTTTTTGACAGATATCCCATTGAAAATTATGTCAAAAAGCTGCAACTAACTTTAAAGTCGACTTTATTTTGACTATGACTACGGGCCATTGTTTGTATAAAACAATAACCGGAGACGTTTTGCTAGTGGTAAACAATTGGAAATAGGCTGTTTGTTAAAGGGGCGGTGGGCGAAAGGTAAGTGGGCGTGGCACCTCTAACCCACCTTTTTGGAGAGGGAATGAACCGCCATTGACAAAAATGCAACCCCCGACCACCTAGGTCCCCTATGGTTCCCTAGGGACCCCTTAGAAAAATTGCAAAAAATCACAATTTTCATTTGGGTTTATTCGCTTGAAAAACGTTAAATATTTATTTGCACAATACATTTTTATATACACATTTTTATATACAAGACATTTTTATAAAACACCCAGTAACCAAAATAGACATCACTGTGGCGGCAGCCCCAGGTTTACCACACAGAAAGGGAATTCTAGTTACCTCATCGTTTCCCAAGGTTACATCACTGGGGCGATAGCCCCAGTTAGGTCACACAGAAAAGAAAATTCTACGTAGTAAGGGTTAAATCCCTAAGCGCGGCCGAAGGACGCAAGTAAAAATTGCGATTTTTGGCCATTTTCTAAGGGGTCCGTAGGGAACCATAGGGGCCTAGGTGGTCGGGGGTTGCATTTTTGTCAATGGCGGTTCATGCCCTCCGCAAAAAGGTCGGTTGGAGGTGCCACGCCCAGTCCCCCTTCGCCCACCGCACCTTTAACGAACGGCCATAATGGAAAGTTTCCCCAAGAGCTAAATTGAACAAAAGTTTTTCGTTAACAACTTTTAAATTGTTAATAGTATTAACCTTCCGCCCACAGATTGTTAATACGGGGCCGAAACCCGTCGGTTGGTACCCCTCCAGACATTTCCAAACCTATTTTAGCAGTTGTACCCTATACAAGAGAATTACCATTTTTTGTTTTTCGTCGCTTGCCCTTTGTCGCTTTCTTCGCTTTTCGCTTTACCATGTTCTGCCATATTGAAATATAAAGGTTTGTTTTTGTCGCAATTATCTCTTCGTCGCAACACTATGTCTCTGCCTTAGGCACCTTCGATTTCTTATGAACACGCCCATTGAGCGATGTATCGATGTTTTTGGAGACTTAACACCGATGTTAAAATATCGATGTTTATGAAATATCGATGATGAAATTGCATTCCTATCATTAATGAATCTGTCGGTTTTTATAACTTCTGTCGCCATCCTTTATTCTTAAATTAATAGAAAATGCACGGCAGACTTAAAGTTCGAACCACCGAGGAGGAACGTGAACGCAAGAAAAAGGAGCAAGCTTTGAAGGTTAAAGCCTATAATTCCACGATGTCCAAAATACAAGATAAACGGCGGCGAAAAGAATTGGATGACGAAATGTTGCAACTAACTTCACAAATCTTACTAAGAAATCCCGATGTCACGACATTGTGGAACATTAGACGTGAATGCGTCGAAAAGAAGACGAATTTAGATCAGAAAAACGGGGTTTATGATGCGGAATTAAACTTCAGCGAGCAGTGCTTGTTAGTAAATCCCAAATCCTACAACGGTTGGCACCATCGGTGCTGGATTTTGGAACATAGTCCAAACGCCAATTGGGAACGTGAAGTACAACTTTGCAGCAAATATTTGAAAATGGACGAACGAAACTTTCACACATGGGACTATCGGCGCTATGTAGCGGTAAGAGCACAGGTTTCTAGACAGAATGAACTTGATTTTTGCACGGAAAAAATTAAAGCCAATTTTTCAAACTACTCGTCGTGGCATCACCGCAGTTTATTGTTGCCTATTTTATATCCTTATAAAGGAGATACTCCTAAACAAGCCATGAGCGAGTCAAAACTGAGAGAAGAGCTAGAGATGGTTCTTACGGCCGCTTTTACGGATCCAAAAGATAGCAGTGCGTGGTTTTACCAACGGTGGTTACTGGGCTACTCCAGACAAGAGCTAGATGTATGTGCATTCCGACACGACAATAACCATGCAGTTATTGCATTCACTAATCCTATAATCCTAGGTAATGCAAATATAGCGTTAACGGATTCAAACAATAGTATACATATAAAACTTAAAAATTGGAAGCCTTTAAACGGCACTGAGGCAGACACCACTTGGGTGTATTCTCAATCTAATAAAGCAACTCATCTCGTACCAGATATCAATGACACTATTCTGAATATAAAAATTCCCGATATAGAAGAAAAACGAATTGTTTTAAAACCCTATAACAAAAGTGTATTCTACTTTAAACAACCAAATCAGTCTTTAGTATTTACAGGAAGCATTTTGAATGAATTACAATCACAATTAGAGTCTTGCCAAAGCTTATTAGAATACGAACCTGATAGCAAATGGACCTTGTTGACATCCGCGCTTCTAATGCGCGCTATTGATCCTCAACGATACCACGACAAATCTTTGCAAATTCTTGCGACACTTCAAAAAGTCGATGCGCTTCGTAAGAACTATTACCTTGACATGAGTTCCAAGTGGATTCTAGAGAAAGGTCTCTCAGACTGGGCTGACTCGCAAGATGTACCAAAAACGCTGGACTTGCGCCATGAAGAGCGACTAAATGCGCTTTTCTATCAACAGTACTTTTGTATAGTAGATAACGTTTTGCTGCCGGAAAATTTGAATCATTGTAAAGATGTAAAACTTTTTGGATTTGAATCTCTAAAATTGTAAAGTAAATTTTCTAGGTATAAATGAAGTAAAAAATCTCATCCATACAAGGTATGTACATATTTATACATTTCAGCCCTGCAAACCAAAGTTCTCGAAATCTTAACGAAATCTTTAGGAGTATCTCATTTCTGTAACGATTTTTTAAAACTAATATTCAAAGAAAGTTATATGAAGTGGTTGACACGAAATCGAAAATCGAAATTACTTTACGAAAAAAAAAAAATCTTCAAGAAATTCTTAGCAGCATAATTTTCATTGCTTCACCGATTTTCTTCCGAAATTGCGCAAGTGAATTTAAGGGTGCACAGTTTATTTCATTTTAGAAAATTCTATACAAAAATCGGATATCTTACGAATTTTTTTAAATTTCTCTACAACTCAGAATACTTTAAAAAATGGTTTGCAGGGATACTGTGTATTATAAAAATTACCGGCATATATGTATCACTAATTCGTGCAACTTCTTATTTCAGTTATTCATTGGTCGTATTTATATTGGTTCGAATTCAGTGAATAAATCAACACAAGGAAAATATAGAAACGCGAAACCTTTAATCTGCAAGCAAAATGTAAAAAAATAGTATTATTGCAGGTTTAATTGTGTGTATGTATAATAAATTAGAAAAACAAGATCAACAAAAATAAAATAAAATAAAAACAGGTTTATACAAAAATTGATTGTATTTCCCAAAACTCCAGTGGGAACGATTTATTCACACATATATAGACGATAGACGCCTGCAAGCATATCGTATAGAATGTTTCATATTACGGTTTCCACACGCCCGATAGATGTACTATTGTGAATGACAGCGGTATTTGTTTACTATTTGCTGTGAATTTAAATGAAACAGCTGTTCTTGTCTAGCTAAAATATTTTTAAAGCACACATTTTGTAATTAAAAGGCTCGAAAGTTTCCACAAGCCGATAAAAAGTTAAGAGAAAACATGTTTTCTTCAACCTCAACTGGGTTTTATATCATGGTGCAATTATTAAAGGTATTGTCTTCCCAGAGAGTTTTGCTTCACATTGAAATTCGAGCTCCCTTATTTTCATTGTGACGCATTTTATTGTTGATTCTTTTACTTAAGACTGGTTTTCACTGTCATATTTTGACGCCGAAATTTGGCGACATATTTTGACACAACTTTAACTCCTTTATCCATACCTTGACCGATGATATAGGACAAAAACACATATAGCCGACTTAGCAGCGCATTCACACGACTAAAGACCTATCCGCACCCAAATCAGTCGATAAACCGATTTTTTAATCACATTTGGCAATGTGTTTTCACTTAATTGACGACAAATGCCACTGAGTTTGACAGAGTGAAAATCAGCCTTTATAGGAGGCTTCATGATAAAAACATAGCAAAGTAGAACCGTTTTCTCAATTTGTCGGCCATGATTTTTTTTTGAAGTTTGCCAGCATTTTAAAATCATATAAAAGTGAAAATAAAAAAATTGAAACTGTTCGAAATTGTTGTTGTTTGAGATTGAAAATGAAAATGTGTGTGTGAGTTTGTGAGTAAAATTAAAAAAATTGTTTGGAAACGTCAAGAATTTTAAGTGACTCAGCGATTCTACCTTACTATATTTTTATCAAGGCATATTCAACAAGGTAGAAGTGACAATTCAGTCGAGCTCTCATACCCGACTGTAATGTCAAAAAACGTAAATAAAGAAATTAACCCTTTGTTATGCATGTACCATATTTGATAAAATTCAATATCTATGAAATGAAAGTTTTTGTAAATATGAATATATTTAAAATCACATTAAAATCGTCTTCATTTTAGTTTTTGTATTTTCGTTTAATGTAAATGTAAATTTATAAAACCGTTTTGGCAATTTTCTTGTTTTTATTAGCCCAATGTTTTTGAGCATTTATTTTTTTATTCAAATACTTAGTTCTAGAGTATATTCGACATTTAAAAAAAAAAAAATTTGATTCTTTCTTCTAAATTTACATCGGAACTTAACTTCAATAGTTCAGCTATTAAATTTTTGCAATGCGAAATTTCTTTTCCATTAAATTTATTAAAAATTACTTCTAGTTTCTTTATGTCCACAAGTATTTCTGTTTAGGTTTTATTATACCACCATTTGACATTTGGTCTATCCATGTATATGAGTGGGAGATTTTCTCTTCATATTCAGTAATGCTTAATTTCCGTATGAGAAATCCAGCTATGTATGAAAAATAAAAACGCGACTCTTTTCACATGGCATTATGAAAAAAAGGAAAAGGGATGTTAAGAACCAGAACGTCGATTTTATAACAGTAAATGGTGGTCTAAAGCGGTAAATTTATATGTATATATGTATATGTATATGCTTATATGTATATGTTAATGTACTCGTGGATCCGGTCGTGCTTGTTTATGGCAGACTTACTCAGTTTGAATCTGTGCATCAACAGCTAACTTCGTCCCCACAGACACCTCAGGAACGGCCGACACTTCAGATAACTCAAGCATTGGGGACTTGTATGGTAGAGGTACTGCACCTGGGAACAAACGCGTCCGCTTGCAAATACTCGGCTGTGATGGGCAACAAATAAAGTCACTGCCACTAAAATGGTGTTCGCACACACGCGAAGAGTCTCCTAATGGAACACCGCAGCTTGTCGCTTCACTTGACAATTAGGAGGTTTAAAATAACGCACAAGTTTGTTGTCCTGGCTCTTGCTACACAGAGCGCAGCGCTCGTAATTCCTTCTCATTTTATTTTTGTATGTATGTATTTAAAATCAGTCGCACAGCTCAAAATTGAAAACTGAAATTAAAAAATTAAAATTTTGAATTGTATAGGGTTAAGAGTTAACATTACAGTCGCAGTTCGAAAGAGAGGAATGTCGAAATCACTTCTACCCTGTTATGCCTTGATTTTTATCATGGGAGGCTTTGCTTTGGGTTTTCGCTCAATTTAAGAAAAAACTTCTAAAATAAATTGAGCAATAAAAATTTTTGTTTTGTTTAATAAGCTAAATATTTGTTCGGCTTTTTCAAATTAAATAAGTTCTCTGCAAGAAGGTTTGTTTTAGAAAAATACATGGCTACATGGTATATGGTGAATAGAAATACCCCATTTGCCTTACAGTAAACCTTTTAGTGTGGGCAACAATGATTTTTTTTTCAATTAAGGCAGATCGGACAATACCTGTAATTATTGTACCATGGGTTCTACTCATGATACCAAGGTACATTGAACAGGTAGTATCAGTAGAGCAGCTGATTTGATTTATTTTCAAATTATTTGGTCTCGAAAATGTCAAATATTTTTAATTTTTTCTCACAAAAATTCTGAATTGTTAAAATCCATTTGCATGCGAAACCTTTTTCCATACAAAACAAGCGATTGAATAGCAGCTTTTGGAACGTTCGCCCAACTCAGCAGCACAACCGCTGATTACTGGCCCTTGTAAAGGATGGATCATTGCTTCGAGAAGCAAACAAATTTACTAGGAAAGAAAGTTGCAACAGTTTTTATTTGTTCCAATTTAAATTTTTTTTAATTTTTGTATTTCACATGGCACCCTTTGATTTAGAAGAAAAAATTCAGAACAGTTGTTGACACTTTCGATACCAGAAGCAACAACAAAATACACGCAAATGTTGTTTTTGCTCTACGGATACTACCTGTTTAATGTGCCTTGCATGATACAAAAAAATAGGTAGTTCCATTTAATAACATTCGTTGTTGTTGTTAGCCATTTGACTTCTAATAAAATTGCGTTGTGTTAGTCAAGAGCCTGGACAACAAACTTGTGCGTTATTTTAAGCATTCGAATTGTCAAGTGAAGCGGCAACGGTGGGCAAATTGCTGCGATGTTTCATTAGGAGACTCTTCACGTGTGGTCGTGACTTTATTTGTTGCCCATCGCAGCCGAGTATTTTTAAGTGGACGCGTTTGGTCCCAGGTGCAGGATTTATCATACCGAATATGAAAAGAAAATCTCCCTTTCATATGCATACATGGATAGGCCAAATTTCAAATGGTGGTCTGATAAAACCTAAACCAGTATTCCTTGTTGACATAAAGAAACTGAAAGTAATTTTTAATAAATTTAATGGAAAGAAAATTTCGAATAGCAAAAATTTAATAGCTTAATTATTGAAGTTAAGTTCTGATGTAAATTTAGAAGAATCAAACTTTTAATGACTAATATACTTTAGAATTCTTCTCTTCTTCTTATTTGGCGCTGTAACCGCCTAAGCGATTTTGGCCGAGTCCAAAACAGCACGCCAGTCATTTCTCTTCTGTGCTAACTGACGCCAATTGAAAATGCCAAGTGAAGCCAAGTCCTTCTCCACCTGGTCTTTCCAACGCAGAGGAGGCCTTCCTCTTCCTCTGTTACCAGCATCGCGGCCCGCGTTGAATATTTTCAGAGCAGGAGCGTTTCTGTCCATCCGAACGACATGGCCAAGCCAGCGGAGCCGCTGAATTTTAATTCGCTGCACTATGTCTATATCGTTGTAAAGCTCATACAGCTCATCGTTAAATCGTCTGCGATATTCGCCATCACCAACGCGTAAAGGTCCGTAAATCTTTCGCAGAATCTTTCTCTCGAAAACTCCAAGAGCCGCCTCATCAGATGCTTTCATTGTCCATGCTTCCGCGCCATACACCAGCACAGGCATGATGAGTGACTTATAGAGTGTGATCTTTGTACGACGAGAGAGGACTTTACTTCTCAATTGCCTACTCAGCCCAAAGTAGCACTTGTTGGCAAGAGTGATTCTCCGTTGGATTTCAAGGCTGACATTATTATTGGTGTTAATGCTGGTTCCCAAATAAACGAAGTCGTCTACTTTTTCAAACTTGTAACTGTCAACAGTGACGTGGGTGCCAAGACGCGTATGCTCTGACTGTTTGTGTGCTGACAGGAGATACTTCGTTTTGTCCTCGTTCACCACCAGACCCATTCGCTTTGCTTCTCTATCCAATCCCGAGAAGGCAGAACAGACGTAGCCCTTGTTTTTAGCGATAATATCGATGTCGTCGGCATACGCCAGCAATTGTACGCTCTTATAAAGTATTGTGCCTGAGCGGTTCAGTTCTGCGGCTCTTATTATCTTCTCCAACATAAGATTAAAGAAATCACACGAAAGGGAGTCCCCTTGTCTGAAACCTCGTTTGGTATCAAACGGCTCGGAGAGGTCCTTCCCTATTCTGACGGAGCTGGTGGTATTGCTCAACGTCATTTTACACAGCCGTATTAGTTTCGCGGGGATACCAAATTCAGACATCGCGGCATAAAGGCAACTTCTCTTCGTGCTGTCGAAAGCGGCTTTGAAATCGACAAATAGATGGTGTGTGTCGATCCTATTCTCGCGGGTCTTTTCCAAGATTTGGCGTATTGTGAATGATGATGGAGTAGCTGTCCCACCGGCTGACTATGACGAGGTACGAATAGCGACTTTAGAATTAAGTTTTTCAATAAAGAAATTAATGCTCAAAAACATTGGGATAGTAAAAGCGAGAAAATTGTCAAAACGGTTTTATAAATGAGTGTGTTTCATTTATTGTGTAATTTTGTGTAAGTATGCATTCCCATATTTACATTAAACCGAAAATTCAATAAATAAAATGAAGCTGATTCTAATGAGATTTTAAATATTTTCATAATTACAAAAACTTTCATTTCAAAGATGTTGAGTTCTATCAAATATGGTAAATGCATAACAAAGGGTTAATTTCTTCGTTAACATTTTTTGCCATTACAGTCAGGTATGAGAGAGCTCGACTGAATTGTCACTTCTACCTTGTTGAATATGCCTTGATAAAAACATAGCAAGGTAGAACCGTTCTCTCAATTTGTCGGCCATGATTTTTTTTTAAGTTTTCCAGCATTTTAAAATCATATAAAAGTGAAAATAAAAAAATTGAAATTGTTCGAAATTGTTGTTGCTTGAGATTGAAAATGAAAATGTGTGTGTGAGTTTGTGAGTAAAATCCAGGCATATTCAACAAGGTAGAAGTGACAATTCAGTCGAGCTCTCTCATAGCTGACTGTAATGTCAGAAAATGTAAACAAAGAAATTTACCCTTTGATATATATTTACCACATTTGATAAAACTCAATATCTTTGAAATGAAAGTTTTGTAAATATAAAAATATATAAAATCTTATTGGAATCAGCCTCATTTTCGTTATTGCATTTTCAAAAAATTACACACTAAATGAAACACACTTATTTATTAAATGAAACACACTTATTTATAAAACCGTTTTGACAATTTTCTTGCATTTTACTATCCCAATCTATTGGAGCATATTTTCTTTTATTCAAATACTTAATTCTTAAGTATATTAGACATTAAAAAAAA
>NW_023459187.1:5110-14961 GCF_013731165.1 Rhagoletis pomonella | reverse complement strand
TATTTACCACATTTGATAAAACTCAATATCTTTGAAATGAAAGTTTTGTAAATATAAAAATATATAAAATCTTATTGGAATCAGCCTCATTTTAGTTATTGCATTTTCAAAAAATTACACACTAAATGAAACACACTTATTTATTAAATGAAACACACTTATTTATAAAACCGTTTTGATAATTTTCTTGCATTTTACTATCCCAATCTGTTGGAGCATATTTTCTTTTATTCAAATACTTAATTCTTAAGTATATTAGACATTAAAAAAAAGTTCGATTCTACTAAATTTAAATCAGAAATTAACTTCAATAATTTAGCTATTAAATTTTTGCAATTCGAAATTTTCTTTCCATTAAATTTATTAAAGATTATTTTCAGTTTCTTTATGTTGACAAGGAATTTTGGTTTAGGTTTTATAAGACCACCATTTGAAATTTGGTCTATCCATGTATATGAGTGGGGGATTTTCTTTTCATATTCCTGCACCTGGGAACAAACGCGTCCGCTTAGAAATACTCGGCTGCAATGGGCATCAAATAAAGTCACGCGCACACGTGAAGAGTCTCCTAATGGATCTTCGCAGCAATTTGCCCCGCGTTGTCGCTTCACTTGACAATTCGGAGGTTTAAAATAACGCACAAGTTTGTTGTCCTGGCTCTTAGCAAACACAACGCACCGCACGTAATTCCTTTTCATTTTATTATGAATTAAAAATCAGTCACACAATTGAAATTTTAAATTAAAAAATAAATTAAAAATTTTGAATAGTATAGGGTTAAGAGTTGACATTTCAGTCGCAGTTCAAAAGAGAGAAATGTCGAAATCACTTCTACCTTGTTATGCCCAAGGTGTATTCAACAAAGTGTGATTGATTTTGACCAAGGAATGAAACCGAAACCCAAACCGAAACCGTACCCGTTTAAAACCGTTTCGTTTTTCAAAACCGAAACCGAAACCGTAACCGTTATCTTGACCTGAAAAGGAACGATACCGAAACCATTTCAATCAAAGGTTTCAATCGGTTTCCAGAAATTTACAAAAATAATAAACAAATATTTCTTTGAAATAAATGATTTATTTAACCAAAATCAGCAACATTTTACTAAAATTCTTGTTAAGTAGTAAATAAGTATGGCAAGGTAACTTTTCACAAAAATCTGCTGATGACTTTGTTGTTGTGAATCGATAATCGATTAATTATAATTATATATATATATATTTAAGTAGTTTCTTTCCCGTACGCAATGCGAGATCCCGCGTGTGCCCAAAATAGCCCAGAAATCATGCCTGTACTCAACAAAATGGGTAATAGAGAGCGAAAATTCGAGCGTATTCGATCGTAAGTGTATTCTTCTTCCTGCGCGAAACAGCCCGAAATTTTCTCCGAGTAAAAATGGATAAAGTGTCAAAGTGCATATCAGCTGTATTGTGTTTACATGTTGCCTGCATTTACTTGGTTCTTTTAAGGAAAGGTGAATGGCCTGTTGATGTATTTTCAATCTATGTACTTAAAATCAAATTTGTGAAACCAAAATTCAATTTCCAAGTGTTTGCATTTAATACCTTGTTCTGACCGACAACCAAAACATTTTTCCTTCATTTTCTTTTCATTTACAACCTTTAACTTTCATTCTTATTTTGCTTTGGCCAGGCAATTAACAATAAATCCGAAATGGCGTATTAAAGATGATAAAATATGACTTCCACTTCGATAAATAATCGAAAAAAACTAGTGAAGACACCGATTGGAATGAGTGGAAAGTGAGTTTTCAAGTAGTTTTCAGCGAAAACTGGTTTTCGTTTAACAGATTTTATATGGACGAAAACACAAGTTTTAGGTCGAAAACCAGTTTTAGCAACGAAAACATGTTTCCGATGTCGGTCAGAACATGGTATAAGTGACAAAAACAAGAACAACGTGAATCAGCTGTTTCTCGACTTGTGGGCACGAAATGTGGGTTTTTGCGTTTCCGTACTTCTGAACTTTGTTCCATTTTTGAAAGCAAATGTTTCTCTTATTCTCTAATTACCAAATCCGGTCTGGATTGGTAGGGAAAGAACCTAGTGTTGATATTATCAGTGAACTGTAATTTTCGATTTTCTTTCCTCAACGTTTAAGACATTGTGATTTAAATAATATCAACAAAATTTCTGTGAAAAACCGAAACCGGAACGAAACCGAAATAAATTTTGAAGAACGAAACCAAAACCGAAACCGAAACACTTGGCGAAACCGAAACCCAAACCGGAACGTTATTTTGAATCGGTTTCATTCCTTGATTTTGACAATGCTCTCATAAGAAACAGGCTATAATGTCAAACTGAAATGAATTGTTAACCCATTTCAAAATGTGTTTTTTCAAATTTGAATTTGTTTAAAAATAAATTATACACAAATTTTTTAAGCAACAAATTTTTTTAATAAACGTGAAATTCTTAAGAGATAAACCGCCGAGGAGAGCAAGTAAGTACATTTAAGTTTGGTAATAAGTAAATACGTTCGACTTTGCTTAAATATTTAATGTAAGGAAACCAAGATGAAACGGAGCGATATTTTAAACCACCTAGTTGCGAATTAAGACGGCAGCGATGGGAAGAAAGCTGTGGTGTTATACTACGTGATTCATCTCGCGTTTGTGTTAACAACTTCAAGGAAAGTGATTTCATTAGTTGTCCGTCCAAATCAAGCACTTTCAAACAAGCTCGTTTATGCACAGGCACAGTCCCAATGCCATACGAAATAACTGAAACAAGTGAGGATTTAGAACGCGATCAGATACATTATTTGTTGATGTCCAAACTCAAACAGGCGACTCTTTAGAATGCACGTTGACAACAATAATATTTCTTCTTACCGAAATAATTAAAACCATGCAAGCAAGTATGGAAGAGCTTAATTTAAAACCTGCTCGAAGCAAAGTCTTTAATGGAAAACTATTTCGCATGAAAAAATTGTTAGAGTTAAGCTCACATATAAAATTGGAAACAAATGTAAAATCCTACTTTTATAAGTGTCGAATAATGTTTAGGATACAAATTTTAAATATAAAAATAAACGCACAAAAGCATAAAACTTGGGCAATTAAAAACAAGCTAAAACTATTTTATAAACAATTTGTTTTATTTTATTGACAAAATATATATATTCAGGTAATGTAAGTAAAACAAAACTTTAATCGAAATAAAAGCCTAGGGCATCAGTGCTGACATGATACATGCAAAACTAAGGGTTAATTGGTTTGTCTATACTTTTTGACATAATAGTACCTTAAAAGAGAGCCGCACTGAATTGTCAACCAAACGTTGTTTAATACACCTTGCATGGGGGGCTTTGCTTTGGGTTTTCGCTCAATTAAATTTTTAAAATTTTTCAAAAAAAAAGAAAAAAATTCTGAAATAAATTGAGCAATAAAAATTTTTGTTTTGTTTAATAAGCTAAAGATTTGTTCGGCTTTTTCAAATTAAATAAGTTCTCTGCAAGAAGGTTTGTTTTAGAAAAATACATGGGTACATGGTATATGGTGAATAGAAATACCCCATTTCCCTTACAGTAAACCTTTTAGTGTGGGCAACAATGATTTTTTTTTTCGAATTAAGGCAGATCGGAATATGCGCTCTCTGAGAAGACAATACCTGTAATTATTGTACCATGGGTTCTACTCATGATACAAAAAAATAGGTAGTTCCATTTAATGACATTCGTTGTTGTTGTTAGCCATTTGACTTCTAATAAAATTGCGTTGTGTTAGTCAAGAGCCTGGACAACAAACTTGTGCGTTATTTTGAGCATTCGAACTGTCAAGTGAAGCGGCAACGGTGGGCAAATTGCTGCGATGTTTCATTAGGAGACTCTTCACGTGTGGTCGTGACTATTTGTTGCCCATCCCAGGTGCAGGATTTATCATACCGAATATGAAAAGAAAATTTCCCTTTCATATGCATACATAGATAGGCCACATTTCAAATGGTGGTCTGATAAAACCTAAACCAGTATTCCTTGTTGACATAAAAAACTGAAAGTAATTTTTAATAAATTTAATGGAAAGGAAATTTCGAATAGCAAAAATTTAATAGAAAAAAAATTATTGAAGTTAAGTTCTGATGTAAATTTAGAAGAATCAAACTTTTAATGACTAATATACTTAAGAATTAAGTATTTCAATTAAGAAATAAATGCTCAAAAACATTGGGATAGTAAAAGCAAGAAAATTGTCAAAACGGTTTTATAAATGAGTGTGTTTCATTTAGTGTGTAATTTTGTGTAAGTATGCATTCCCATATTTACATTAAACCGAAAATTCAATAAATAAAATGAAGCTGATTCTAATGAGATTTTAAATCTTCTTCTATATTAATAAAAATGTTGTGTTCGTATGTCACGGTCGTCAAAACTCGAGAACGGCTGAACCGATTTGAATCATTTTTTTTTTGTATTGTTCGGTATAATACCAGAACCTATGATACCGCAAAAAATTGGAGGTTTGCCGCCTATTTGAAAATTTTTAAACCCAATTATATTGATAAAATAAATAAATTATTACAATATGGGTATCAAATTAAAGAGGTTTAAGAAAGATAACTGGGGGAAATATTTTTGAAAATTTTAACTCAGTCAAATTGATAAAATGAATGAAATATTGCCATGTGGGTGTCAAACTAAAGAGTTTTAAGAAGGCTTACAGCCGAAAGTATGAAGAGAGTTGCCACCTGATTGTAAATTTAATTAAAGTACATCGATTAAATAAATGAAATATAGCAATATCTGTATCAAATTAAAGAGGTTTAAGAATGATAACAGCTGGAAATATTTTTGACGAGGGTAGCCACCTATTTAAAAATTTTAACTCGGTCAAATTGATAAAATAAATGAAATATTGCTATGTGGGTGTCAAGCTAAAGAGTCTTAAGAAGGCTTACAGCCGCAAATATGTTTGAGAAGGGTTGCCACCCGATTGAAAATTTAACTAAAGTACATCGATAAAATAAATGAAATATTGCAATATGGGTATCAAATTAAAGAGCTTTAAGAAATATAACTGCAGGAAATATTTTTGAGATGGGCTGCCACCTGTTTGAAAATTTTAACTCAGTTAAATTGATAAACTAAATAAAATATTGCAATTTGGGTATCAAACAAAAGAGGTTAAAGAAGGCTCACAGGCGAAAATATTTTAAGGGAGGGTTGCCACCTGTTAAAAAATTTTGTGCAATTTTATTGATAATGTAAGTGATATATTACAATATAGATATTACATTAAAGAGGTTTAAGAAATGTAACTGCTGGAAATATTTTTGAGGAGGGTTGCCACCTTGTTGAAAATTTTAACTCAGTCAAATTGGTAAAATAAATGAAATATTGCAATGTGGGTATTTAACTTTGGAGTTTTAAGAAAGCTTACAGCCGAAAATATGCTTGAGGAAGGTTGTTACCTATTTGAAAATTTACCTAAAATTAATTGATAAAATAAATGACTTATTACAATACAGGTATCAAATTAAAGATGTTTAAAAAAATGACTGCTGGAAATATTTTTGAAGGGGGTTGCAACCTATTTTAAAATTTTAACTCAGTTAAATTGATTAAATAAACGAAATAGTGCAATTTGGGTATCAAACTAAATAGTTTTAAGAAGACTTACAGTCGAAAATATGTTTGAGGAGGTTTGCCACCTGTTTGAAAATTTAACTCAATTAAATAGATAAAATAAACGAAATGTTACAATATGGGTACCAAGCGAAAGGTATTTGAGAAATCTTGATTTGCAAATTTTCTAAATATGCAATATGTAAAAGTAAACTGAAAATATTGAAATTAAATGAAGTATTACATAACTGGTTCGAAACGGAAAGTGATTGGGAAAGCTTTATCCAAATCTCGACAGTTTAAAAAAAGAGAGAATTCACAACATCTTATCGTCATACGAAGTGATCATATTATCAATGAAGAGTTGGTATACAAATAGCGCAATGGAAAAAAATTAATAAAAAGCTACTGATACAAATGAAGAAATGATAAAAACCGCAACGAAAACATAAAAATATCACATGAAATGAAATAATGAAAACTTAAAATTGTTGTCACCATTCCTTTACATTATAAAACAGTTAAATTTTAATCATAAACGATTTCGATCGGTCGCCATAGCCTACTAAGTATATTGCGAGTAAAGAAATTTTGAATAACATCAGGTAATATTATGATTATGATTACTATTACTATTGCGAACTCCTGTTATATGCCCAAACAAACATTCCCAAATTAAAGCGAATTCAGAAAGACATTTACGATCGCAAGATGCAAGTGTTAAGATAATAAGAGCTGCAGAACTGACCCACTCAGGAACAATTTTTTACAAGGGCGTGTAATTTCTGGCGTATTCCAATGAAATCGATATCATCGGTAACAAAAACCTCGAAGTCTGTCCTGCCTTTTCTAAGTTTGATAAAGAAGCAAAGCGATTGGGTTTGAGGATCAACGAAGACAAGACGAAGTATCTCCTGTCATCAACCAAAGGGAGAGAGTATTCCCGCCTTAACACCCACATCACTGTTGCCAGTTGCAATTTTGAGAAAGTAGAGAACATCGTTTACTTGGGAACCAGCATTAACACCGATAATAATGTCAGCATGGAAATCCAAAGCAGAATCACTTTAGCCAACAAGTGCAACTTTGGACTGAATCACTAATCATGCCCGAGCTGACAAATGGCGAAGAAGCTTAGACAATGCCAACATTCGATGAGACGGCTCTTGAAGTATTGGAGAGAAAGATCTTAGAGAAGATTTACAGGCCTCTGCGCGTTGGCGACGGGATACCGCAGACGATGGAACGATGAGTTGTATGAGCTTTACAACGAAATGGACATAGTGTAGCGAATGAAAATACGGCGGCTCTGTTGGCTTGGCCATGTCGTTCGAATGGAAAGCGACGTTCCAGTTCTGAAAGTACTAAACTCGCAATCCGCTGGTGGTAGCAGAAGAAGAGGGAGAGACCAAGTGGAGAAGGACTTGGATTCACGTGGTATTTCCTACTGTCGTCAGTTGGCACAGAGATAAACGACTGGCGTTCTCTGTCGATCTCGGCCAAAATGGCTTAGGCGTTTACAGCGGCAAATAAGAGGAAGAATATGCAAATGATAATTGACGGAGTTAGGGGACCTTCTTCTTGATGCGCCAGGAGGAACTAGGAAAACATGTCTTATCAGATTGATTATGGCAACGGTTCATACAAACAATTACATAACCTAAGCTATCATATCATGAACATATAACTCATCGAAACTCATACTTGCAATATTTCCAGAACATCCGGTATGGAAAAAGTAGTACAAAAATTTAAACTAACTATTTGGGATCAGTGCACGATGGCACATAAAAAGTTGCTTGAGGCTCTTGATCGATTGTCGTGGGATTTGCATGGAAACGTTCAACCATTCGGGAATGTATTGATATTTCCCTCAGGAAATTTTACGCAAACATTGTCTTTAATTTCTTGCTTAACACTAGATAAATGCTTGCCTGAAATAGTCAACATTGTAGCAAGACAAACATATATACACTGCAGCCGAGGTATTCTCGCGACAAGTACTGGACATTGGGAACGGATTGCTGCCAGCCAACGAGAGATTAAGACAAATTTTATTGCCTGATAATTTTTGTAACTTAGGAACATCGAAAGGAAAACTGATCGAAAGAATGTTTCTTAATTACGAAAATTATAGGCTCAGTGAACGAGCTTCTTGCTGCGAAGAATAAGGATGTCTATTAACTAAATAAGACTGGTATTGACAACAGTCGTTGCTTGAGCTGGTCTGCTCTTTTTCCAGACTGCCAGGCCACTTGCTCACTTTGGTGAATACCACTAATGATATTTACTCCAGCATTCAAAGTGAGGAAATAACTGTTTAGCTGAGGGAGAGCGGGAGACCAGGTTTAGAGTTGTGGTCGAGTTAGAGTAGTTGAGGAGGTAGGGATTACCTTTGCGAGTGTTTATGTATCGAGCTCAATGAGCCCGTATGGTTTTTAGGTGCACATCAAGTCAGCCACGCACTTCATATGCCTGATATGCTAGAGAGAAAGAGAGAGAGAGAGAAATATCCGGGCAGGCTGATGAAGCGGTAGCGCAAGATGTGACCCTTTCACCGTGTATTCATTACGGGACTCCTTTAGAGGAGTCATGCACTAGCTGCCGTAGGTGTTTAAAGCACCGTGTGATAGCCAGGCTGGGTTAGCGTTGACCATAGCTGAAAATGCCAGCAACTTATCACTTCACTAAGTTCAGCGAAGAGATATTTGAGAATTGCATAAAAAATGTATACCCAATTAAGAACGAGCGAATTACTTTTAAAAACAAGTGCGTGTGTGTGTTCGCTGCACTTAATTTATGCGGAAAATGCAATATAAATGCGCCTGTGTGTTCGCTGTTCTTTGTTTATGCGGGAAATGCATAAGTTGCTTAAACAATAACACACTGAAAATAGAATTTCGTAAAAGTGCTACGAAATACTTTCGTAGTTTTGGTTTTTGTACAATGTACGAAACTTTTGTTCATAATACGAACACATTTTTCACAACGAAACAAGATTTTACGAACCATACGTAAATATAACGAAAGGAATTTCGTAAGGCATTTTTTCAGTACAATTTACGAAATCTAACGTTTATTTTACGAAACAAATTTCTGTACGAATAATTTTGTATATTGTAGGAAGGCATTCGTAATATTTAAGTGTGGTTTTAAAATATACGAAATCTACAATTCTGCATTCGTACAATTTAGTTAATACTTTCGTATAAAGTACTAATGCAGAAACATGTTTTTTAAATTCGTACAGCATACGAATATGTTCGTACAATATACTCAATTAATATTTCATCATATTTTTTGCATCACGTGTCATTGCGGAAATCATTGTTGGCTGCTGTGAAACGTATAATATAATTTTAAACGTTTTAAATGGGGATTTGCTGGATAAAAAAACAATACAAAATTAAATATTAAAGCTGTGGATATACTATGCTTTTAAGCATACAATGTTTTTAACATCGCCTACGCTGCGCCTTGCGCTGGAATGTGTGACTTGATAAATACGCAATTTCATCAGTTACCTATCAACGGCAAGCCTAGGCCA
This sequence comes from Rhagoletis pomonella, assembly GCF_013731165.1. Lineage (NCBI taxonomy): Eukaryota > Metazoa > Arthropoda > Insecta > Diptera > Tephritidae > Rhagoletis > Rhagoletis pomonella. Next base: position 5,828 of record NW_023459187.1, on the reverse strand, counting down.
GGAGCACTACTTAATATAATTAAAAGTAAGTACATGTATGAATTTTCACTGAAACTTGCTTTTCAAATGCCTTATAATTTTCCTTTAATTTATAGTCGTCAAGGAAACAAACATCGATCGTCAAGTTCCTCTACATAAAAATATTATAATATTTAAGAAAGTAAACCAAGTATTTTTTATATTCATTCATATTTTATATCTTCTTATACTTAGTTTTGTTGAGTTTAACACTTTGCATCAATATACTTTATTGAATGAAGCCCAAGCAATAAAAAAATATGTAGTATAGAACCTATTCGTATGCATATAAATAAAAGACTTAAGTTTTATTATAGGTAAAATAACCTTTTTTATAAATTCTAAACTACAGTGTAGTATGTATGAAAAACATGACTAAAATTATAGCACAACACTTTCATTAAATTTTAATCAATAATGTTAAGCGTTTTTGCAAAACGTTTTGTTTAACAAAAACGCCTAAAATTAACGATAAAAAAAATAAATGTGTTGTGTTATAATTCGTAATATGTTTTTTACAGTGTAGAGAATGAAAGCAAAATCGAACATTCTACGAAACAAGCGCAGATTTTACGAAAGTAATTTCGTTAAAAATACGAATTATTTCTGTGCATTTTACAAAAATTTCGTAAAAAATAAAGAAATAGTACGAATTTTTTAGTAAATAGTACGAAATTCGTTAGTAAATAGTACCAAATTC
>NW_023459187.1:0-5010 GCF_013731165.1 Rhagoletis pomonella | reverse complement strand
TGCAACTAACTTTAAAGTCGACTTTATTTTGACTATGACTACGGGCCAAAGTCTTTAATGGAAAACTATTTCGCATGAAAAAGAATTGTATTTCAAAGTTGTTAGAGTTAAGCTCACATATAAATTTGGAAACAAATGTAAAATCATACTTTTATAAATGGCGAATAACGTTTAGGATAAAAAATTTAAATATAAAAATAAACGCACCAAAGCATTAAACTTGGCAATTAAAAACAAGAAAATTGCTAAAACGATTTTATAAACAATTAGTTTTATATTATTGATAAAATATATGTAATGTAAGTAAAACAAAACTATAATCTAAATAAAAGCCTAGGGCATCAGTGCGGACAAGATACATGCATCACTAAGGGTTAATTCGTTTGTTTATACTTTTTGACATTATATTACCTTAAAAGAGAGCCGCACTGAGTTGTCAATCACACCTTGTTTAATACACCTTGGTTATGCCTTGAGTAAAATTAAAAATTAAATTGTTTGGAAACGTCAAAAATTTTAAGTGACTCTCAGCGGTTCTACCTTACTATATTTTTATCATGATTTTTATCATGGGGGGCTTTGCTTTTGGTTTTCGCTCAATTAAATTTTTAAAATTTTTCGAAAAAAAAGAAAAAGCTTCTGAAATAAATTGAGCAATAAAAATTTTTGTTTTGTTTAATGAGCTAAATATTTGTTCGGCTTTTTCAAATTAAATAAGTTCTCTGCAAGAAGGTTTGTTTCAAAAAAATACATGGGTACTTGGTATATGGTGAATAGAAATACCACATTTCCCTTACAGTAAACCTTTTAGTGTGGGCAACAATGATTTTTTTTTTTCAATTAAGGCAGATCGGAATATGCGCTCTCAGGGAAGACAATACCTGTAATTATTGTACCATGGTTTTATATAATAGTGCATTTACCTGGTATGAATCTGTTCATAAGCCGTATGAATCATGATAAAAAAATAGAAGGTAGTTTCATTTATAGACATTCGTTGTTGTTGCCGACCACTTGACTTTTCATAAGTTTATGAAATTTAACTAAAATCATGCTACCAGATTCACCAGCAGCAAATTTTTTTTCTTGAAAAAGTAAACAAAAAATTGAAGTTTGTGAAGTTGGATGAAAATATTCAAAGAAAAGTCTTGCGCGTTTTCAAACTGAAAGAATTCGATACACCTGTGCAAAGGTTCGAAAATAAAGTTTTTTGCTTTACCGATCTAATGCAGTTTGCTGAAAAATTGCTGCCACAAAATATTTTTAAACCTCTAACCGGTGTACCGTTATCCGTGGAAGAGGGTGGAGATCGAGTTAAAATGATGCCCTGCAACTTGTAATGGTACCAATTTTGGATTCTCGCAATTTTCTGATAAAGATATTAAAAAATACACATACATAAATATAAGCACGAAACAACAAGAACGACAAGAAGTATCCACATAAGATGAAAACTACTGCAGTTTCATTTTAGAAAATGTTTGTTTTTAGAAAAATGCCTAAGTAAAACAGTTTGGGTACGGTTCGGATATTTGTACAATGCTTTTGGGTTATCGTGTCTAAACGCGTGACCCGAATCAAAAAAATTTAACGTATGCGTCTAACCAAAGGACTAAGATTTAATTTTAAAGAAAGGTTTTGGTTTAAACTATGCACTTTTTTTGTAAATTTGGATGTCGATTTTGCGCAAATATACTGCGGTTTGCGTAACCGGATCTGGACTGATGAGCTTATTTTTTCTACCGCGGCCGAAGGCCACCAACGCGGAAAAGAGTCCTGCTGATGGCCTAACACGTGCTTAAGTTTTCTTTGCGAAAATACTAATTTTATCCCATTTTGAAATGGGCCCCGAGTGCCTGTAGGAGGGGCAGGGAGACGAATGATGAATTTTCTTAAAGTACTGTATACTGAGTAAAGTGTTTAATGAGTTTTAGGTGACACACACCTTCCTCCTCCGCTCCCCACCGAAAAATCATTTTCCATGCACAACATTAAACCCTCTGATGTATTGTTTGATTGCTATCAATGTGGCAAGGTAGATCATAATTTTGTACGATTTATGAAACTTCAAAAACTTATTTTTTGTCAAAAATTTTGAAATGAAACTACCTTCTTTTTTGTATCATGGTATGAATTTTCCTATAAAAGAAGCACCAACTCGTATGAAGAAATGAATGAAAGCGATATATGTATATTTAACAATTTTGACATATCATGATTCAATAATAAAAGGTTTGCTCAAAAAACAGTTTTCTCGCTCCCTCTTGACAAAATCGGCTCCCTTAGTAAGGCACTGTGTGTGGGTTCGTGTCATGATTCAATAATAAAAGGTTTGCTCAAAAAACAGTTTTCTCTCTCCCTCTTAACAAATCGGCTCACTTAGCAAGGCACTGTGTTGCTAACTCTTCAAAATTACGTGAAAAGTGGAGTAAATGTAAAATTTGTAGAACAAACATTTCGATAGCATTACCGCTGCCATTATTGATGTTTGAATAAATTATATTCGCTGACATTTCGTTTTCTGGCTACGAGAATTTGGGTAAGTTTTGGAATAATTTTATGATATTCCATAATATAATTAAGAAAAAATCATTTCTAATATGTAGTACATCTCATTTGCAGCGTAATTCATCTCAGTGCATATAAGAAGCTTTCTATGAGATAGCATTTTAGCAATTGCATTTTCTGGTCGAGGAGTTCATGGGTATGTACATACATACATATAAATTTTGTTTTTATTTAATTAAATCTCTGATAAATGCATTTATTTGCAGAATACCTTGCCCGAGGCAGCGGACCGCGCTTTATATATAAATATTCGAAATAATTGTTCATCGCCCTTCCATTTGAACCGTTCTCCTGCCTCAGAGCAGCGCCAACCGATTGTGGCCTAGACATAGCGTTCCTACTGACACATACACACACGTAAGTGAAGCTTAAACAAGTCGCCAATATACCAAATTTTAACAAGTGAACTTTTTTGTTTACAGCTTTCCTTGTGCGTTTGCTTTTTATACCCGAGCGCACTTGTGCACAAGGGTATTATAACTTTGTTCACATAACGGTTGTTTGTAACAGGCAAAACGAATCGAGATAGATATAGACAAATGTATACATAAATGATCAGAATGAAAAGAGAAATCGATTAAGCGGTGACTGTCTGTCCGTCCGTCCGTCCGTCTGTGCACACGATAACTCGAGTAAAAATTGAGATATCTTAACGAAACTTCGTACATGCACTTATATTGGGCGTGGGACGGATGGTATTGAAAATGGGCGAAATCGGACATTAACCACGCCTACCTCCCATATAACGGTAATTTTCAGAAATACGAAAACTGCGATATTTTAGTAACTACTGAAGATAATTCACTCTAAATTGACATTTAGAATAACTTTTGGACGAGAAATAAGAATATTAAAAATTTTTGAAAAATGGGCGCAGCCACGCCCACTTATAGTTACATGTGTATATTTTGGAAACCGCTGCACCAATTTCTTCCAAACTTGGCACAGTTGTTGACCCTGATACAGCATACCAAATGGCCGAAAATTTTCAAAATCGGACAATAACCACGCCCACATCCCATATAACGGTAATTTCGAGAAATACGAAATCCTCGATAAATCAGTAAATATTAAAGCTAATTTATTCAAAATTGACGGTTACAACAATTCTTTATCAGGAAATACGCTTATGATAAAATTTTGGAAAATGGGCGTGGCACCGCCCACTTATGATCACATTTATGTATATCGGTAACAGTTCTAGCAATTTGTACCAAACTCGGTATGATTATTGTGCTTGCCACATAAAAGCAAACCGTTGAAAATTATTGAAATCGGACTAAAATTACGGCCGCTTTTCATATAACGGTAAATTTCAGAAATGCTTGAAATTTCAATATTTCGAAATTTAAGGATGCTAGTTTACTTAATATTTATACACCCGCTTATCATGTAGCGGTAGCTTTCGGAAAGGTGGAAAACATATATTTAATACTTGCGCCGGGTATTTAATGTTCGGCTCCGCCCGAACTTAGACTTTCTTACTTGTTTCCTTTAAGTTTTAGTATTTTTTCTGCCCCAGAGCAGTGACACCCGTTTGCCAGTGCGGATATAGCGTTCTTACTGACACACACACTCACGTAAGTTAAGCTTAAACAAGTGGCCAATACAAATTAAGAAAATATAATGAATATAGTGTATTTGCAACAAAGATAATGGCTTGTATGAATATAAAGCAGATGGTATAGTATACTAGAGCTGAAGTATTTAGCATTTTATTGCTTCAACATTTAAGCATATTGTAGTTAATTGTTCTCAGTATAATATCGGTTTATTTTATACATTTAATGTTTAGTTATTCATAGTAAAAAATACATGGTAGATGGTAAAGTTAGTTTTAGTAAATGAATTAATATATAAGTTATGAGTTAATCAATAAAGCAAACATAAAACATTAATTGAAGCCCTTTTAAATTCCATTACACATAAAACAAACGGTGCATTTATGAATTATTCGTGTACTGTTAGTTATGAGGTTTATTTCAGTTGAAATATTTTCTGTTCAACATAGTTTTTGCTTCGGTTTTTGTGTGCTTTGAGTGCAATAGTTTTACATGTTTACATGAAAGGTAGAAAACTAAAAAAGTTAATTAAGTTTTGTTACCAAATTAGTAAAGCAAGTATGCCCAAAGCAAGTTGTAAATTATGCCATACAACATGGCCCCAAGAAAACATCAAGATGTTTCATGTTCCACAAGACGCAATAAAAAGAAAAAAATGGTCTGAATCCTGCGGTATAGAACTGTACCCTTCTTCAAAAATTTGGTCGCTACACTTTTGTTCAGCGGATTTTCTATCTGGTTCAGATCGCAAAAGGGTGAAATTATCGGAAGATGCTCTGCCTGTTGCCATTGAAACCATTTGCGATTCTAATGAAGAAAATTCTTCCAAATTCGTGGATGTTTCAACCCAAACCGAGTAATTATAAAAATAATTTATTCA